>NC_088296.1:4499432-4733168 GCF_032854445.1 Liolophura sinensis | reverse complement strand
ATCTAATCGACTAATTTGTATATTACAGAAAAGGATAACTTCTCCTTTTACAGTTAGTGTTATCTGAACTTGTAAAATCTTTCTTTTAGTGTGGCAATTAAGTTAAAGTTTTAAAATGTATTCCACTTATACTAGGTATGTGTCGCATTTCATGTCATGCACGTTCCAACACGTTTAAGCAAATTCTACTAATTTTCTTGTGAGGATGTGTTATTTTACATATGCTGGCAATTGAAAATGTAAAACTTTTCCCATCTCCGCCAGTAATTGACCAACGTAAGACAATTTCGTGATATTATATAACTTACAGAGATTATGTGATCGGGGTCATGGTTTTACAGATTCTGGTAACTATTCCCAATAACCGAAAATATAAAACCTTTCCCATGTAAGCCAATATCTGACAAACTTAAAGTTTCGCGCGCATATGTAATTAAGAGAGAAAGCCTATAACCTATCAACTAATCCAATTCCCGACTTCATGTGGTTCTATTTGGACACAGTTTTACACACATGGTGTGTTGTTTTACAAATTGTTAACCGAAAATATAAAACCTTTTCCATCTGATTCAACATGCAGTTTTACTGTATTGCAAAATAACTTATATACATATAGATTTGTAAACTGAACTTCACTTTTCCAAATTTTACACTTTAGCGGTTGACGTTTTACTAATTCTGTTGAGAAAAAACAAAAAAAAACCCTTTCTCAACCGATTCATTAATTCCTAGTATTTTAGAATCGCCCAAATAATTTCACAAAATATCAATCTGTTGAAAGGCGTTTCATTGACTTTCAGATAACGGTAGTAGCACACATAGACGACACCATCGGCGAACACGATGGCTACGAAAGATGAAATGACGGAGTACAGAAAGCTCGTAAAGCTGAGAGAGAGGCAGTCACGGGGCCTCGAAAAGAAACGAACTTTGGCCAGGTTAAGGGGACCAGTACAAGGTATGTGATAACTTTTTTCGTTCCATTACGTCTGTCACCAGAGAATATCATCATATAGCGCTCTTTTTTGTAACGTGCACTTTGTACCGTCAGAACTATCCAATCAATATAAAAAAAAATGGTAGCAACAACTACTCTGAAATGTAAAATTTTCTTTACATAAAATATGGATGCTTGCAAACAGACAAATTCACAATTAAGTCACATAAACGCAATCAAGATCACAGTCATTGGAAGTTATCACCAATGGGCTGGAACTCAGGGAAAGAAAAGGGTTCAGGTCGCGTCTTTGAGACGTCCTGAGACGTTTTGAGACGTCCTGTAGGGATTTAAAATCGGACAAATATAGGACTGAGCTGAAATCAGATGTTAACTGAGTCATGGACGTCCACGCCAGATTAATACATGTAAACTAAATTGAGTTGCTATTTTATAAAAGGAAACGGGCTTTATTTCTAATCGAGGTCCTGTTTCGATAGGGCAACAGGAGTTGCACAGAGTAAAAAAAACTTCTGTAAAGAAAACAGGAGACAAAATGCACTTGACTTGCGACAATTTTACCAAAACTACGGCGTATTGCAAACAAATCTTTTAAGTAACACTGAATAGATTTTCTGTGTCTGTAGCGGCCTTCGACAATGAATTATTTGATTTGTTTGCCATATGATGTTATGGTGGGTCCATAGATGTAAATGAAGGGCAACTATTCTGGCGGTGCCATGAATAATTGCAATCTAGGCTTTTACATGTCGCGTCAAAATGTGATTTTGATGTTGATTGGAGCTTTACGCCATACCCAAGAATATTTCACTGATATAACGGCGGCCAGCATTATGGTGGCACGAAACGGGATAGAGCCCAGGTGAAACTCACGACCTTCCGCAGATTGCTGGAAAACCTTCCCACGTACAGCCGGAGAGGATGCCAGAGTGAACTGGACTTGAACTCACGGTGACCGCATTGGTGAGAGGCTCCTGGGTCATAATTGTGACAAGATGTCACAAACTGATACATATAATATATAAAAGAGAAAAAACTGGCACCAACATGGTATCACGTATTTTCAATTAAGAAAGTCTTTCCGATTTTACCTAGAAAATAAGTGTTTATGTCCGAACTCAGCTCTTAATGGATACGTTTTTTTTTTTTCTACAAATTTTTTTCAATGATTTATTTACTAGCATATAATTTGCTCGCCTAAGGTATTCACTAACACCCAATTAATAAGGTAGAGTTTACCAACATGTGAAACGATTTGACGATACCGCTAAAACCTTTATGTGAGACGTCATTTGTTTACTTCTTCAATGTTTTTCTTTCTTTCTTTCTTTGTTCTTTAGTTTACCTTTCCCAAAAGGGTTACAATGATCACGTGTCTGCTCGCCTGGACAACGCTGACTTAGAGTCGGAAACCGTTCCCGATGGTTTGGATATAGACACCAAAGACTGGCCAGACGCCAAGCTACTCATCAGAGCCTTAAAGAACAAGGATTACTCCGGCTTCTGGTCGGACAATACAAGCAGCGATGAGGAGGAGAAGGAAGTTTCCCACGTGGCCAACGGGCGGAAATCTCGTCCGGAATCCTTCAGAGCAAATCCCGAGCGCAAGACGGGATTTGAAAGTCTGAGCAACGCTAAGTTTCTTCGGCCAAGGGAGAAAGTTTCCACCAACAACATCAGGGTAGACGAACAGGACGATCTGGATCTGTACGTTTCACGCCGACTGCGATATAAAAAGGTCCAGAATTCCAATGAAAAAGACAGCAAATCTCCTCACGCCTCAACAGGAATAGAGCTGAGGAGGACCTCTGCTCGGATCAACTGTTCCGCCCTGTGTAGTCAGGATGACCCAAAAGCAAAGGCATGGCAGGAACCTGTCTCCTTAACAGGGAAAAGCAATATCATGGAGAACAAGGTATGCCGTGGCGAACTGAACACCAGGATGGAAGCCAAAAGATTCATGGGAGTATCCCACGGTGATCTTCAGGACACAAGGAGAGAGATTGCAGGCTGGAGCAGGAGGGAGACAGACCCTGATTTGGAATATCTAGCAAAGCTTGGAAAGCCTGTTGATGTACGGAATCATGTTGAGAGAATCATGGAGAAACAAAAACCTGAGACAGACGCCATGTCCTTTTGTCGTAAGATTGCAGACGATGGCAGACTAATGCTCTTAGTTTGCGATGGTACAGACCTGCTATTAGACAAGCCTCTGGCTCCATCACCTACCCACTACTGCCCCGTATTTCCTTTGGGAAAACAAAGTTATGGAGGATCAGTGGAGAAACCATGGTCGCCAGAACCTCTCAGAAACGAGACTTCTGTTGAACTGCCAGAACCAGTGTCAGTAAAAGTTGACCCTCATGTGCACGTGCACTGTTCGTTAGAAGATGGGGGCTACCAACCCAGTTTCCATTCAGTCAATAGTGACAAGAAACCCGCTAAAAAGCAAGCTGATACACCATGCACACGCCCTCTGCCCACTTCAAACTTACTACAAGCTCACGGTGTGCAAGTGCCAAGAACTCTAACTGTTCCCCCAATCCCATGTGTAATTCCACGAAAGAGTCTCTCAACAGTTAAGCAAGCATCGACAGGTCAGAACTTGCCTACAACTCAAAGTCTGAGACAACCTAAAACCCAACCCACACAAGGAGCCCAACACCCAACAGGTAACAGCATGGGAGGGTGTAGAGAAGCTGGAGACAAAACCAATCTGTTTAGAGCGGAGGCAGTTAATACAGGGGGAGAAGTCGAGCGTATCAAAAAAGAACGACCAGGTCTAGATCAGCGTCAGGAGAGATCCAGGGCTGTTTGTTCTCTCGCTCAACTTAACAATGGTAATTCAATTGTTTGTATGTATGTATGTATGTATGTGTGTGTGCGTGTATGTATGTATGTGTGTATGTATGTGTGTGTATGTGTGTGTGTATGTATGTATGTGTGTATGTATGTATGTATGTATGTATCTATGTATGTATGTATATGTGCGTGTATGTATGTATGTATGTATGGGGTCTTCTTGTGGCAGGGGGAGTCCATACCGCTGAAGTGCTGCCGCCACTGATGTATCATGCCGAAAACACCAGATATGACACCCCACCCATTGGCATTATACGGACACCGGGCCAACCAGTCATGTTTCCTTGCTTTAGTCTCTCAGTCCTAAGTACCACGCAAGGCAGCAACAAGTACCATTTCTAAAATCTTTGATATCCGATTTCGTCCCGAGTCACCCGACTAGTGTAGTTTATTTGAGCGAGGGAGCGAAGTTCGCCTTTGGCGGTGGGAAGCCTGATTGCGGAGACGATGTCGAGTTGAGTTTTATACCTTTACTTTTTTACATACACTGTGGTACAGAGGTATATTCCATATGGGCTGACTTATTGTTTCGAGCTCCTGTGCTTTAAACTATAAAGTATTCAAACTTAAGAATGTTGTTTTTGTGTTCAGAATTTAGGCCTACTGGTCCAAGATCAACAACAGGCAAATTCCCACAGATGGGGAGGGCGTGTCTGAAGCCGACGTTGGCTGCTAATTTCACTCGTCATCTGCCACAGCCTGATCCCTCGTTGACCCGGAAGCAGCCAGGGATCGGTCCAAACATTATGCGTGGCTGCCGGGAGATTAGGCCAGCAAGATGTGGAGAACAGTCACAGCAGACGACCAGCCGAGTTGACCCAAGTGAAACGGGCAATGATGTCACCTCAGAGGTCAGCCGTGAGCCGTCGTCGACTCAAATCGGATCTGATACTGTGAGATCGCCTGAAGGCGGACGAGATCAGATTCAGAGGAAAAGCGTTCGAGAGAGGCTTGTTAGCTATGTCAGGCGACGCTGGAATCAACTCCGGCAAAGTGCCAAACGCTTAAATTGTGCTGCAGAGCCTTGAACTTTGCAATAAGTGCCCTCTGCATGATGGTAGTTATCTTTTTATCTCTGTTTATGTTTGCGTTTGTTCTTAACTTTGCTTTTTTTTTAAAATAAATTTCCTAAAACATATGAAGTGTTTGATAATTCATAAATAGTTATGAATTTATATTTATGTATTTAACAAAGCATGACAACGCGATGTATATGATAGCATGCCTGTGAAGAAAAAGTGGAAAGCTACACTAGCCAATAGAACCACGGTTTTCATGCTAGAAAATTCCTATTTACTTCATGTTATGTAAGTCAGCAGTGGGCTACCTGAAAGGATCTTTACTTCTGACCTCAGCCACTAGGGGCCACTTAAGCAATATCCCGCTGTCCAAAAAGTTACTACGCATTAAAGTTTGCAGTATATTATAAACGTTTGAACGAATACGATTATACCAGTATATCCTGCATTAATATTCGTTATAGGCGACTTCGGAACACGCATGCACAGAATAAAGTACACGTCACATGAAATACACGGGCTGAGTGACGCTTTGGCCACGTGGTGAATATCTAACGATTCTGCGTGCTCTGATCTGCCACTTTTGTTTGTCATTGGATAGTCACACTTAAGCCATTGCAAACGTTCACCCATTAAGTCTTAAGGGCATTACGACGAGATGCCAAGAGTGACGCTGAACGAACGTAATCCACCGATTGGTATGCTTGTCACAGGAATAATGCAACACGAGGTCTCCAGGCGGATGTATTGTCACAGAAACACCATAGCAGCGCTCGACCGACACCAGAGAATTTATCAGGAAGTAAGAGATCGTCCGTGCTCTGGGCGTCCAGGGCTAACGACGCCTGTGCAAGATCGGTGGATTCGTTTGCCACACCTCAGAAACAGACGTCATAGTTTTGACACACCTCAGAAACAGACGTCAAAAGTTTGACACACCCCAGAAACAGACGTCAAAGGTTTGACACACCTCAGAAACAGACGTCAAAAGTTTGACACACCTCACAAACAGACGTCAAACAGCCGTAGAAACCACTCGAATCATTACAGACCATGGTCTCATACACTCACAAACCGTCAGAAATCGTCCGTCGTACACGCCAAAACGTGTGGGGCTCTATTAGCAAATACTCAAGGTCAGGTTCAATAGGCGGGGAAACACGAAGTGTCGGTCCAAGCCCGGTTTTGTACAGGAAATACGTGAGCTCTGACTACTACTGTTGGCTTAATGACAAAGAGCGGTCGACGAGGCTCTTGCGGTCGTTTGCGCGGTCATGTAGTCCGAGGCTGCTCTGACGTTATGTTTGGCAAAAGGTTCGATTGGCCAAAGATGGCTCCAAACCGTCGTCAAGCCGCGCTCCATTCAAAAACCTGAAACAGTTACCTGCCCTTGTCAATGTCGAGGATGTCTGTATGGCCTTTCGCTTTGAGCAGCACCAAGGAATCTCGGGTCAACACTGCCTAGGAAATAACCGATCGACACTGTGCTTGTGTTACGTCGACAGAAGAAAAAGAAAAAATGGTTTAAACATTTCGCCACAGTATAGGAAGCCACAGGCATCAGCCAGGTGTATACCCTCCTAACAGTAATATAGATGCAGATTATTAAAAATAAAATTTTAATTAGAAATTATATTTTAGGATATAGGCCATTGGCCCTCAAGTATTTCATGATGGCATCGCCAGTGAGGCTGTCAAACAAAACATATATATAGTTGACTCTTTGTCGAACATCACCTGCACGTGGGGAACAAACCAATTTATTTCTGCATTGACCATTGCCATGTCCACACCTTTGGATGTAACGCACATAGTCGGATTAGGTATGTGCATGTCTACTTGGACATTGTGTGGCCATATTGAGATCGACTGAGGACCATAAAGTTTATTAAATGCCGATAAGAACTTGTGGAGTTTGCTGTTACTGTCATTTTTTAATTTATTTTTTTGATATGTGACACCTGACATTTACAACCGCTTGAGATTTTAGTTCGGAGTACATCTGCTCCAGCCGATTGGTCGAACTGGACCAATGCAACCTCCCGTCTGTATTTAAGCAAGGGTCATGTGCAGTGTCGGGCTTGACAATCTCGAAAGACCAACCTGCCCTCAACCACTGGTATCCCATTCTCTCCCATTAAGAGTCGCAACCCACAGGAACAGGTACACCATGATCAACAGGTATTCCACCGCCAGGGAAGATATGGGTCTATTATATTCACATGGGCCACATTGCGGAGCTCTAGGGTAGTCGCCTAGTGCGACAAGGTTGCCCAGAGGCCTGATTTCACCCCGGAGACTCGATGGGGGTTATGCAGCTTGAATTCAATGGGCAACTGTTGTAAATGTGGCTTGATCTCTTTATACTGGTTTCAGAAAATCCATTCAGCAGTTCTCAACTATATTTTCAACGTATTCAGTTAGGAACAGAAAGTGATAACACTTCCACATGATTGGAACACATCTGTTAAAGTAATTTCGTACGAAATTGAATGTTTGTTGAAATGGGGCATTTGCGTATAAAATTGATGGTAAGCCATACAAACCATTGTTGAGATGTCACAGAGTATAAATGTGTACAAACAGACTGAGGGATTTACCTCCCCTGCATAGATCATGTCCATTTCTCAGAACTAAGTATTTTCTGTTTCAATGTGTTCAGTTTTATCAACTTGTGAAGCCCGGGGTTGGTGTATTTGGGGTGGAAAGATTTGTCAAGTTAGAGAGTTGTCTTTACTTCATCGTTTTACCGACTGTCGGACACTGATTAGTTGGTCGAGTCGCCCTCACACACACACAATATAAATAAGACGTTACAGTATAGTGAGAAAACAGGGCAGCGACGACACTGTGATGGCTAGCAAATGGTCACACGTAACCGCTGAAATACGACCCTTGTCAATTTGCCTCAGTACGGGTTTTATTCTAACTGTTCAAGTAAATGCATGTATAGTAGCAAATCACACCCCACTAGCACCATGGTTTAAGCAGAATTAGGTAAAAAATGGCAGTGATGTTAATTGCAGACTGACGACTGGGGCGTGTCTTTTACAGATTCTACCGTTAGCCTGTGTGTGAACCTGTAACATTGTCAATAAAGAGTGGATTGGGTTCAGGTTCATACTGTTTAATTATGTCGATGTTGTCACTACATGTATGTATACAGGGCGATGTGAGACCTCTACGCTGTTGAGTTTCTAAAGCTTTGACGTTGAAAGGCCTTGTGTAGAGTTATGTTGAAGGTCGATTACTGGCGGTGACGTGTAGCCTGTGGTACACAAAGCCCGAACGTATTGCCTTGGTCATGCATCGGTGTTTATAGTTTACTTAACAACGTTCGGCTGTCCGCTCCAAATATAAACCTGTGGTTGGTAATAATTGCTGGTTATAGAGTATACAGTTCTCCTATTCTATATAGGTCAGCCCATCTGTTATACCATAGCCTATACTAGTTGATCATGACGTCAAAGATTAGGAATGTCTGTATACGTAAATGGTGCTGAAAGCAAATCCTATCTTAAAATTATGTAAGGATTTGCACAGATTATTTTCAGCCTGACTATAATGTATACAGGTAACGTCCCGGTAAAGCTGTCTATTTTACAATTTTAAGACCCAGATGTATATGTATCCATAGTTAAGAGGCGGCACGTATTATTAACTCCACACTCTTCACACAGACAGTCCTAGCTAATCTATAAAGAGGCCTACTATCGTCCTGACTGCCCAACTTGCTACACCCTCCATTATCCGTGAGTACTGGAACGTAATCACACAAGCCAGACGAGTATCTCCATGCAGGCTTGCTTATAGATTACCTAGGATTGTCTTTGTGAAGATATAACTGATGCTGACCTACTTGTACAGTCTACCTGAGGTTGCATACCTTCAATCAGGATTTTGGGTGTCTTTAAAATGCCAACATATCAACACTGAAGACCATATATTTGACTCCATTATCAAAATGGCCGAGTTGCAACATTGCTTCTGGAGGTCTTTTTTTTTTTGTTTTTTTCCTATGTTTATATCACGAGAATCGTTTTCACACACTGCTATTTATAGCATGACAATAGTGAAACTCGCCATATTTTTAAATGAGCAGAAGGGATGACCACCGAGGCAAGCGAGGCGTACATACTGATATGTGTCTTACAATACTTTTTGAATGAAAATTGCAACAGTGACAAAGGGCACTATGTGTTACCCCCACCCCTACCCCTTCCTTATATGGTTGGAAATGATTTGGGAGATAACTCATGGGTTATGGGTTTCTTGTACATGTGTATCGGATGTGTTTTGTGTTCACTATGGGTTTCTTGTACATGTGTGTCGGATGTGTTTTGTGTTCACGATGGGTTTCTTGTACATGTGTGTCGGATGTGTTTTGTATTCACGATGGGTTTCTTGTACATGTGTGTCGGATGTGTTTTGTATTCACGATGGGTTTCTTGTACATGTGTGTCGGATGTATTTTGTGTTCACGATGGATTTCTTGTACATGTGTGTCGGATGTGTTTCGTGTTTACTATGGGTTTCTTGTACATGTGTGTCGGATGTGTTTTGCGTTTACTATGGGTTTCTTGTACATGTATGTCGAATGTGTTTTGTGTTCACGATGGGTTTGTTGTACATGTGTGCTGGATGTGTTTTGTATTCACGATGGGTTTGTTGTACATGTGTGTCGGATGTGTTTTGTATTCACGATGGGTTTCTTGTACATGTGTGTCGGATGTATTTTGTGTTCACGATGGATTTCTTGTACATGTGTGTCGGATGTGTTTCGTGTTTACTATGGGTTTCTTGTACATGTGTGTCGGATGTGTTTTGCGTTTACTATGGGTTTCTTGTACATGTATGTCGAATGTGTTTTGTGTTCACTATGGGTTTCTTGTACATGTGTGTCGGATGTGTTTTGTGTTCACGATGGGTTTCTTGTACGTGCAAGTTGGATGTGTTTTGTGTTCACTGTGGGTTTCTTTAACATGTGTGTCAGATGTGTTTTGAGTTCACTATGGGTTTCTTGTACATGTAAGTTGGGTATGTTTTGTGTTCACTATGGGTTTCTTGTACATGTGTGTCGGATGTGTTTTGTATTCACGATGGATTTCTTGTACCTGTGTCTTGTGTTCACACTATATTTTTTGGACATGTATTTTGTGATTACTGTGGGTTTCTTGTACATGTGTGTCCGATGTGTTTTGTGTTCACTGTGAGTTTCTTGTACATGTATGTCGGATGTGTTTTGTGTTCACTATGGGTTTCTTGCACATGTGTGTGGCATGTGTTTTGTTTTCACTGTGAGTTTGTTGTACATACATCTAATACAGTTTGAGCTCTGTGTGGGTTTACTGTACGTCTGATTCATTTTACGGTCTCTTTGGATTTAAGCCACATGACATTTTCACTCAACAGCGAGCTTGTACAATTTTCAAAGGAGAAAGTTTTCTTATCATCCTAAATGTGCCTAGGCTTTGTGCAAATGCAGTTTAATCGCATCAGGTGTTCTGGAGAAGATTTGTCCAGGTTGGCACAAAATCCAATATGGCCACAAAATCCAATATGGCCACCAAATGTCACCAAAAGCCAAACAGCACGACTTCAGATACATTCCTAAAACATACTGAAGTTTCAGGGATGTATCACTTGTCGTTTTCTCATAGAACGTATCACCAAACTGCCAAGAATAATAATAATTCGAACAGATAGAATAGGGGTTCAATCTTAGGGATTCAAATGGCCTTGCGATTGTTGACCTCGAATGTCCATCTTGATTGAAGGCTAGTACACGAATGTTTGTTTCGACGCATAGATTTGTACATTTAGCTTTAAGAATTTTAACACGGCGAAAAAAGCGTAATTTGCTATCAACCATGACTCCTGAAAATCCTTTTTCAATTCTCAATTTTCACTGGTTCACCATAAAAACTTAGATGGAGTTCTGCTCACAACAAAATGCATATCGATGCTTTTAGATGCAGAAAATCTAAAACCATTTCTTACCGACACGAAGCCTTTCGAGGTTTTTCATATTTTAACACGGTAGTCTATAAGGAAATCATCAACATATAAAGAACACTCTGTACCAGATGTTGAAGTTTTTGAACTGCTATTAAGTTTGAAGCTAAACAGTGTTGGTGAAAGTATACTGCCCTGGAGTACACCCATTTTTGCTCATGAGAGTAAGAAAGATTGTTCCTACCCGTACCATAAACTGACCATGAGTTCAGGTACATGTATAAATAACCATCAGCGATAAGTTCCATATCTGAAAGGTCGTTTAAAACACCGTATTTCCATGCGGTGTCGTAGGTCGGTGAGCTTTTCAAGGTAAAAGGTAAAAATATTGATACCATATGTTCATTATTTATTATATCATTACGAATAAAAGTTTCAATGCCACAAAGTTTTAATCGACTTTGAGGAAAACCACATTTAATATCAGACAGTAAACTGTTGGTTTCTATATACCAAACAAGTCTATCAGTTATTATTCGTTCCATACGACTCACTATGATCCATACCAGGTTTTGGAACCGGGATAATACGCGTTTCCTTGATTGAGTGCAGAGCCAGTTGAAGACGTAGTTTTACTGACAGGTTAGTTAATTCTTTCACAGATACTGTTTTAGGTTTACCGTCACCAATCGGCAATTCAGTGATATTTGAGTGTCAATAAATGTTGATACTCTCTTGACCACATTGGCGAATGAAGTTTTCAGGACATGAGATGAGATGGAAGAGATGAGGCGATGTGCTTCTTGAAAAGTTGTATGGTTTTGAACTTTCAGGGTAATCATCTGTTTCTCTTCTGTAAATAGAGAACATTCGATATAGTCTTCTTCGCAATCTTTTTATTGTCTAAGAAGAGGCAAACCCCCATGGCCTTCTCCTGCATATCGGAAGCAAAAATAATTTATTTCTACATTGGCCATTACCAACTTTTTGATGCTCAACTTTTGACATGTAAAGCACGTGGACGGATTAGGTATGTATAGGTCTACATGGGCACTGTATCGGCAAATTGAGATTAATTGAGACAAAGAGGGGTTATTAAATGTCGATAAGTACGTATTGAGTATCACTGTCACTTTTATGTTGTGAATTTACAACCTCTTGTGGTTTTAGTTCGGGAAAATCTTCTCCAACCGACTGGTCGAACTGGACCAATCCGATCTTCAGTCTCTAAGTAAGAGCCGAAGTGGAGTGTTGGGCTTGAAAGACCATTCTCTTCAATTAAGGGTCGCAACCCAGGTCAAACAGACAGGCCTACTTCTCTATGGCCCCCTCATATAAATATAGGAGATGGGAGTCCATTATATTTCACCGAGGCCACATGGCAGAGCTCTGGGTTACGACAAGCTTGCCAAGAAAACGGAGGTCCTATTCTTTTCAGCCCCGGAGACCCCACGAGGTTAAAGCGGCTTGAATTCACTGGGGAACTATTGTAGCCATAGCATAATCGCATTATGCTAGTTTCTGAAAATCCATCCGACATTTCTCAATTGTCTTTCCTATGTATTCTGTTTGGAACAAAACGTGATAAATATAAATGACTTGAACCCACTTGCTGAAGTAATTTTGTGGGAAAGTGATTGTTTGTTGAAAGGTGACATTCACATATAGGCCTAAAGTTATTGGCGAGCTGCGAAAACTATTCTTGAGATGTCACAGGGTATAATGTGTACAAACATACTGAGGGATTTACCTCCCCTGCACAGATCACGTCTAGTTCTCAGAACTAAGTATTTTCTATTTCAATCTGCTCAGTTTCACCAAGCTGTGGAGCCAGGTGGGGTTTATGTCAACAGGTAAGCTCTGTGAGACGATTATATGTAGTTTGGATGGAAACGATCACTCAAGTTAAGAAGTTGTCTTTTCTTAATCATATCACCGACTGTCAAACACAGCTTAATTGGCCTGGTCGTCCTGAAATCGACACAACTTTAACATCATCCATGTCAGCCTGTGTGTGAACCTCTAAATGTCGATATTTGCGCTTCAAGGAAAACGCCGTGGTATAAGTGTATTCATGAGTACGGCATAAAACACCAATCAAAAAAAAAGATATTGTGAGAGGTAAACTGTTATGATCTTTGATCTGTGAGCCACCCGATCAGTTGCAGTTAAAACCGTACTCTGCAAATAACGGCTTTTGCGAAGGCCAACATTTTTAAGATTATGTGCACATTCTTGAGTTCGGCGTAAAACACAAGTAAAATAAATAAATAACACCTGTGACTCGTAACGTCAAAGCTAAGGAAAGTGTGTATACATGTAAAGCACCTGGAATAAAAAGGCTCCAAAACTCATTCTGGACTGACGTTCTTTTATATACCCATGGAGATTGTCACCGCATACAGGTAGTACAGAGAGACAGAAAGACCTGAGAAGACAAGCATATCAGAAAAAACACATTGCACGTTTACATTATTATTAAGTAAAATGGTGATATGTGTATTACACACTGGTAGCTGTATGTGGTATTGTTGTTACGCATGACTCATATACTTTTTACAGTGTATGATCATAAATCTCTGGCGCTGGTTATGTGTACTCTCAGTGGGGGTAACCCTGTTCTTATATTTTTAACTTGAAACAATAAACTTCCCAAAGAAACGAAGTGTCGCACTAGAAATCAATATACGTGTAATATGTGCTGGCAAAGCTGTGTCACCATGATCTAATGGGGCGGTTCAAGTACTGTGTTTTTATACAGCATTGTAACAACATGTGAATGAGTTATGACAATAAAACTAACAGGATAATAAAATCACAGCATGTACATGTATTCACAAGGCTGTTTGAAAACGCTGTGACACATGTACTACTACACATAGGTCCTAATAAA
This sequence comes from Liolophura sinensis, assembly GCF_032854445.1. Lineage (NCBI taxonomy): Eukaryota > Metazoa > Mollusca > Polyplacophora > Chitonida > Chitonidae > Liolophura > Liolophura sinensis. The sequence continues at coordinate 4,719,481 of NC_088296.1, read as the reverse complement.
CCATGATGGTTCATGACTACAATCAGACAATGTGACCATCTTACCCCAAATGCTGGCTATAGTTGCTGACAGGACCCTACTGGGATGTCTCCCAAGGTTGTCCAAATAGCATAATCTACTACAGGTGTCACATGAAAGAAAGTGAAACATATATTAATTATTTATCAAATGCATGGGTCTGCATTACACTGACAGTAGTCAGTATTATTGGCCAACACACTAAACCACAGTAATTTACAGTTTTCTTAATTTACATCATACATGTACTCATATGACCAAACTGGTACATCATTGTACAAAAAAAAACTGAATTTCCAGCCAAGAGAGGTAACTTATACAATGCAAACAGTCTAGACATGCAGTTGCCATGGTTACAAACCCTGTTAGGATTGTATAACCTTCTCAGTACAGTATTTAACTTCATAAGAACTGTTAACACTATTCCGCTATCTTACAACTTATGTATAGGACGAGACAGTGTTATACATCAGAATGGAACTACGATATGTGGTATTGCTTACTGAGAGCGAGCCATTCAGCCAAGCCGCAGCCATGTGCGCAACAGTACTGGGCAGCCTAAATCCATGAGCAGCTGTGCGTTCCTGCACAATCGATCGGCTGTCCGAGTACACGTGAACAATACATAACTGCTCTGATTACACACGCTAAAACTATCATTGTTCATGCTACCAAGCTTGGTGAAAACTTATGACACGATTCAAACTTACACACCTGTTAATCTTTGTATGAATAATTGACACTTACATAATTTGTCACGCAATCTTGCCTTGTCAAGTTGATGAAAAATGGCGGACACTGAGCAACTGAATCATGGGTACACATCAACCAAATTATCTTATAGACAGTATAGACAAAAAGAGGTTTATTAAAAAGTTTACTATCTTCCATTAATCACATGGACACAGACTTCCCTCATGTGAAGAACTTTATTTGCACCTCATATTCAGAAATAAAAATAAAATAAAACTTACAACTTTCAAAAAGCTGGACCTAACTAAGGTCGACGTGACGGACTAGTGTCCCAAATATAATGAACATATATACCTAACAGTTACAACATCCCTTACGTACAGAAATGATGCTAAAAGTAAATAGAATCTTAAAATTATATACGGATTTGCACACATTATCTTCAGCCTTAATGTAGTATATATAGGCGATGTCTGTCTATTGTACAATGTTAAGAGGCCACTGTACCTGCTAAATATAAATGTTTTGAACCAAACTACTGAATTCATTTAGAGAAACTGGTATGTTTGATAAATATGGTATTCGCATATAAAGTTAAAAGGGAACTGTGCTAACCATTGTGGGGATGTCATAGATTTATTTATTTATTTGATTGGTGTTTTATGCCGTACTCAAGAATATTTCACTTATACGACGGCCGTCAGCATAATGCTGGGAAGGAAACCGGGCAGAGCCCGGGGAAAACTCACGACCATCCGCAGGTTGGGATTGTCATAGAGTGTAGAAGAGTAAAACTGAGGGATTTACCTCCCCCTGCTCAGATGACGTGTATTTCTCCGAACTAAGTATTTTCTATTTCAATTTGCGCAGTGTTTTCAAGTAGTGAAGCACGGTGGGGATTGTGTCGACAGGTAAGTCCTGTTACATATGGTACGTCTATGTTTATGACGGGATGTTTCTATTAGGTGACGGAGTTGTCTTTAGTTGATCGTGTGACAGACTCTCAGACAGTATTTAATTGGTCTGAACGTCCTCAAACAGACACGAAATCAAGGTACGACTCGGGGTGTGTCTCCGTATAGACTCTACTCTCGGCCTGCGTATGAACTTCTGACACTGTCTGTTAACAGTCGGAATATTTTTTCTCTCTAGGAAAACGACTGATTTAATTGGGCTCTTCACACTATCTAATTATGTCGATCTTCTGACTATATGGAGAGCGATAGTAGATATTAATATATTTTTTCTGAAGCTTTAACCTTGAAAGGCATTGTGTATGGTTTTGCTGAAGGTCGTTGGTTGCCGGTGACGTGCTGTCTGAGGTTTGGCCTACATACATGTGAATAGGCAGAACAACTGGCATGCATGGATTGCTGGTTATTTACTTACAACGTTCGCCTCTCTGCTCCAAATATAAAAACTGTAATAGTCAAAAATTTCTAATTAGGATTCTCGTATCCCAAGCGAGGCAGTAACAAATACCAATTTTGAAGTCTTTGGTTTGACCCGACTCGAGTCTGATCTCTGGTCTCCCACTTCGAGGCGGGCTCAAACATAAGGAATGTATTATACTGTGTAAGTAAATCGAATCTTAAAATAATGTACTGAATTGCACATAGGATTTTCAGTGATACAGAACTGAAAGGCTACGTGTATTAGTAACTTCCCACTCAGCAAGCTATTACAACCTCGCCCACTGATCACCAATATTGGGGTGTGTAACTTGACACAGCTGAGCCAGTCAGGGCAGCCTTATGTTGCATGTAGGCCAACTTATACATTAGCTCGAGCTGTCTGTAGGAAGATAGAACTGACACGCTGACCTACTTGTACAGTCCTCCTGAGGTTACACATCTCCAATCCAGGTTCTCTTTATTTATTTATTTGTTTATTTGTTTGGTGTTTTACCCCGTACTCAAGAATATTTCACCTATACGACGGCGGCCAGCATTGTGGTGGGAGGAAACCAGGCAGAGCCCGGGGGAAACCCACGACCATCCGCAGGTTGCTGGCAGACCTTCCCACTTACGACCGGAGAGGAATCCCGTATGAGCTGGACTTGAACTCACAGCGACCGCATTGGTGAGAGGCTCCTGGTTCATTACGCTGCGCTAGCGCGCTAACCGACTGGCTCTCTTTAAACTGTCCCTGTCGTAACATTGTATCTAATTGGACATGTATTTGCGGTTTAAACATTTTGTTTGATCAGTGTTGATCGGAGGGTATAGCAGCTCTATAGTAGTCTGTACTTCTGTAGTTCTGACCAATAATATAATAAAACAGCTGGAAGAATATGACGTTAATTCATAGTCTATAAATCTACTTTTAAATCGCGACAGTCGCGTTTTTGTACACAAATCTGCTGATTATGGATGGGAGCTAAATATCTATCGAATATCACTATCAAACACCTCTGCCCAAATTAGCCTGTCCAGACCTTTGCCAAAAAAGCGTAATAAAAGGAAGAATGGCCAAATTCCTAACTGAGCAGAATGGATTCCCTCTCAGGAAAGCGAGGTGCACATACTCTCCTCGTGCATGTATAGGTACTCTAATGCTTCTTACACGAGAATTGGAGAATAGGGACAAAAAGTGCTGGACCCAATATGTTGTTGGAACACGGGAAGAGATGGCGGTTGTGTGTTGTCTTGAACATGAATATTTTTGTCAATAGGAACACCCTCACAGGTGCCAATCTGAGCGATTCGTCGTTTATATTTCAGGAAAAAAACCGAGCGAATAATGGCCGAAAGCAAGCAGAATCGGGAAGATGTTCTCACATGTTCTATATGTATGGAAACTTTCCGGAAACCAGTAATGCTACCCTGTCAGCACAGTTTTTGTAGGGAATGCATTGATTTGTATGCTGCCAAGTCCAAATCTGTACAGACAGACGAGACCTCCGGCAGCACGGGGCTGATCTCTTGCCCTGTGTGTCGGGCACCGACCAATCTGGGGAGAGAAGGTGTGGCTGGTCTGCTTCCCAACTTTCATCTGGCAGAAATGGTGGAGAGGTTCTCGTCTGTTGTAATGGTTGAGGATGAAATCCCATATTGTTCTCTGTGTGTAGACAATCAGGCTAAAGCTGTCAAGTTTTGTACCAGCTGTGGTGTGTTCTACTGTGAGGAATGTCTTGCAAATTTCCATCCAATGAGGGGGCCTCTAAAACGTCATCGACTGATTTCGGCTCTGGAGTACCTCTCCCAGGAAACCTCACAGGGTCAAGTCAGCAGGGACCACCAATCAGCTCAGCAGCCGTCATGTGCCAGACACTGTCAGCCATTCATCTTGTTCTGTGAACCGTGTCGAATGGTGATCTGTCTGGGGTGTGTGGTTGACCACCCGGGACACGCCATGCGGGATATACCATCGTCAGCTGAGAATGACAAGGTAATGCGAAAAAGACATTCGTATATCATGCAGCCATCAACCAAAATGGATGTTCAGAGTCATTAATCGTAAGGTCAATTCCCAAAACAACGAATAACACGAACCACGAAAAAACTAAATTGTGTAAGTTCAAAATTACTTTGGAATCATGCAAAGAGAAGTAGTGAACAGTTTTCAATTATGTTAGAACGACACATGGAATGTTCTAGGCGAATAACTTAAATCATGAGCTTAATCGTGTACCGTGCTAGTATATAAGTCGATAATTAAAATAAATATGGCATGATTCGGCACGATATATTGACCCAAAGTTTGTGATCTGTAGAGTAGAATGGGGCTTTTTGTCATGTACTGTAGTGAGTCGTTTGGAAGGCGGATTTTTTAATGTAGCGTTTTTTCCATCACAGCGACCTGTTTTAAACAAGACTAGTGAACTGGAGAAAGTGCTACAAGAAACTACAGAATCACTGGCAGGAGTTATGAGGCTGCACAATAAGATACAGGTTGGTATTTTCCATGGCACCTGTTCAGCCGCTGTTGCACTGCATACCCTGGTGACTCATATTGACTATGTAGACTGTTGCTATCATTCACAAATCCAGGTAACACACACCTTTTAATCATCTAGCCTTGATAAAGCTGTCTTCTGTCACATATAATATATGTAGATTACAATTAGAGAGTTAAACCCGAACAGTGAGATCTTTTTATCAGAACTTAAACAGAGGAATGCACGGACTGAAGCGGAAATTTATTTCCGTGAAGGACGACTCTTTTTTTCCTATTTCTGGTTTATCTAATTAGACTATCGTATCATTATTATGACTTTCTTCTCATTGACACACACGCGATATGCCCACTTCAGCCAACTCCATTTGATATATCATTGCCAATCATGCGATATCATAATAATATCTATAATACAAAGATATTATTCGGGTTTGAACCAGCCCCAGGTATCTGAAGTACTCTCCGAAGCATCTAAGGCTTCACCATGTCGCCCTGCTCGGAGCATCAGTTGTAATGACACGACATTTTAGAGGTTGACTGACGTACCTTTGGGTTTTGAGTCGAGACTTACATGTACATCACTGGGCTATAGGGAAATCCCTTTCATCCGGGGGGGGAGGGGGGGGGGGGGGTACATTGTAGACACAGTTTGTGTGGTGCTTATATTTCAGCGTGTTGCACATACATATATAACTTCTTGAACACATAGTTCTAAAGGTCTGGATGAGGTAATAAAACGTTTTTTCTGTTGGACAGGAAAACCAAAAATTTCACATTCAGGAGGTAGAAAAGGCTTATTGTGCAGCCTTTGAAGCTTTACAAGCGTGGAGGCAGGATTCCTTAGATGGCATAAAAACCCGCTATTCACAGTGGAGTGTGGAGTGTAACGCCATAATCAAACATTTCCAACTACAAGCCCAGGAAATGGAGAGGATGGTACAGGCTTCCAAAGATTTATTAGCGTCTATAGATGTCGAGATTTTACAGGTAAGTCAAACATGCACAATCTCTAACACTGGTTCAGATGCCTCAACTCCAGATGTTAGCCATGACCCAGCTACCCTTAGAAACTGTGATCACGTGTTCAAATCCATCTCATGCTGCCAGATGTATTAAAGTTGTAGATCCTGAGTTCAACAGCTTTGTTTTGCTCAGTGATATCCTCCGGTCGCTGTCCACTTTTCTACCCATAACCGCACCAATGTCCGATTAAAGCAATAAAGTAGTAATATGTAGTGAGAGAGTGCGTGGGGTTTAACGTTGTACTTCACAATTTTTCAGTCATATGACGACGAAGGAATCCTTAGAGTGCATGTGATGTGCCTTCTTGTTGCAGGACGGATTTCCACCGCTCTTTTATCTAGTGATGCTTCACCGATAGACAAGTAAGGCGCCCTGCCCGAGCCATTATACTGATACGGGTCAACCAGTCGTTGCAGTATTCCCTTACAACTTCCTCTGCTTAGGTGTGACTTTTGACTCGACCCAGGATTGACCCTGGATCTACCGCTCCCAAAGCGGACACTCTACTATAGTAATATGTAATGTCAAAATATATTGTCCGCTGTTTTTCAAAAACAAGTTTTGTATGTAATCAGGTCTTTGTGGAAAATTGCACTGTATGAAACACCACGGGATTTATTAACCGCAATTGAGAGCTGGTGGGGACTATGTGATAGATCAGAGAATGGTCTAAATATTTGAGATAAAAGCCAAGGGTGCCTGTGTACTTGGAGAGTTAAAACATTTCGGTTATAACTGTGTTCTTGTTACATGTTGATGTGAAAGTATGGATACAGTATCTCAGTTTCGGTTATCATCTTTACATGGTTTTATATGTGTTTTCAATTCTGTTTGTTGACAGGGTTCCACGGACTTCATCAAAACGTATGTATAAATGTGTTATGCCTCTCTAGGTTTGTTACACATGTGCACATGACTACTGTCAGCAGATGTGTTTCTGGAACACTGAATACACTGTAGTTGTCCAAAATATGACACAAGTGTGAGATATATCTAGTGTTCAGACAAATCAGATCTAACATACTAGGAATGGTACATCATGACATTTTCAGAACTGCGTGGTACACAACATTACTACACGACTGTGTCTCTTTGTTTTCTCTCCTCTTCTCACAGAATTGACGACCAGCTGAATGAGATAAGAGCAGATCTGGAGAAACATGAGGTCAGCAGACAGAAGCTTCTAGATTCTGTACAACATGACCATGTTGTCCCTAGGAACGTGACCGTAAAAGAGACAGTGCAAGAAAGTCAAGACTTTTCTGAAGCAGCAGTCGGTGGGCAAATGTCACGCCCACGTGTTACAAGTAGGTATATATATATATATATATTTACATTGGTATGTGCATCAAAGACACAAAACATAAGAAGAGAAGGCGCATAGAAAATGAACAGTATTCCAAGAAAAACGAAAGTGAGAATGGTTACAAAGAGCACAAATAGTATGAGGTGTACGCTAGGGTGTGAACAAAACACAGACTGATGTCAGGTTTACGGTAGGGTGCGGGCAAAAGACACAGAGTAATGCAAGCTGTACAGTAGGGTGCACACAGAACACACAAACCAATGTGAGGCACGCATTAGGGTGTGCATAAAACATAAACTTATATCAGGCATCTATTGAGGTGTCTACAACAGATACAAACTAAGGTGAGGCATGTATTGGGGTGTTCACCAAACTAATACAAACTAATATCAGGTATACAGTAGGATGTGTACAAAAGACACAAACTATTGTGAGGTATACAGTGGGACATGCACAGAAGACACAAACTAATGTGAGTTATACAGTAGTGTGTGCACAGAAGACACAAACTAATGTAAAACTTACAGTAGTGTGAGCACAAAAGACACAGACTAATGTGAGGTATACAGTAGGACGTGCAAGTAGGATGGAAACTAACGTGAGGTATACAGTAAGGTGTGCCAAGAAGACAAGCTGATATGGGGTATACAGTAGGGTATGCTCAGAAGACACAAACTATTGTAAGACTTACACTAGGGGGTGTACAGAAGACACAGACTAATGTGATGCATAATAGGGTGTGCTAAGAAGACACAAGCTAGTGTGAGGTATACAGTAGAGTGTGCATAAAGGCCACAGACTAATGCGAGGTATACAGTAAGGTGTGCTCAGAAGACACAGACTAATGTAAAACTTACAAAGCAGGGTGTGTACAAAAGACACGGACTAACGTGAGGTATACAGTAAGGTGTGCCAAGAAGACACAAGCTGATATGGGATATACAGTAGGGTACGCTCAGAAGACACAGACTAATGTAAGACTTACATTAGGGGGTGTACAGAAGACACAGAATAATGTGGGGTATACAATAGGGTGTACCCAGAAGACACAGACTAATGTGCTGTATATAATAAGGTGTGCTAAGAAGACACAAGCTAATGTGAGATATACAGTAGAGTGTGCATAAAGGCCACAGACTACTGCGAGGTATACAGTAGGGTGTGCTCAGAAGACACAGACTAATGTAAAACTTACAGCAGGGCGTGTACAAAAGACACAGGCTAATGTGAGGTATACAGTAGGGTGTGCCCAGAAGACAAAAACTAAAGTGAGGTGTATAATAGGGTGTGTCTAGAATATAAAAATCAATGTGAGGTATACAATAGGGTGTGTACAGAGGACACAAACTAGTGTGAAATATAAAATAGTGTGTGGCACTTGTAAAGTGTACAGCGGGCTCTTTGAAGTCAAAAGACATTCAGTAGGCCTTTCAAAGAAATATAAAGCCAGTGTAAGTTATATACACCATGGTTTGCTGATAAAAGATATAAGTGTAGTGTATACAGCAGTATGTTGTTTTTTTTTTTTGAATGGAAAGTACATTGCAGAGTTCTATATCAGCCGCTGTATAGTTGGAACAGGACAGATAGTTGTGTATCGCATTGGTGTCCCTCAATGATTACTGTATGTGTACAAATCAGCAGGTGTACTGTTAGATCAAGACTGGTGTGTGTGTATTCTTTAGTGCCTGAGTGATATTTACCCCATGTGTATAAATCAGCAAGAGCACTGTTAGAACAGGACACATGACAGAGTACCCGTCAGTGTCTGGTTGATATTTACCTTATGTGTACAAACAGCAGGTGTATACTGTTATAGCAGCATAGATGAAAGTGTACCCGTCAGGGTCTGGGTGATATTTACCTTATGTGTACAAATCAGCAGGTGTATACTGTTAGAGCAGGACAGATGAAAGCGTACCCCAGAGTGTCTGGTTGATATTTACCTTATGTGTACAAACAGCAGGTGTATACTGTTATAGCAGCATAGATGAAAGTGTACCCGTCAGGGTCTGGGTGATATTTACCTTATGTGTACAAATCAGCAGGTGTATACTGTTAGAGCAGGACAGATGAAAGCGTACCCCAGAGTGTCTGGTTGATATTTACCTTATGTGTACAAATCAGCAGGTGTATACTGTTAGAGCAGGACAGATGAAAGCGTACCCCAGAGTGTCTGGTTGATATTTACCTTATGTGTACAAACAGCAGGTGTATACTTTTATAGCAGCATAGGTGAAAGTGTACCCCTCAATGTCTGGGTGATATTTACCTCGTGTACAAATCAGCAAGTGTATACTGTTAGAGCAAGACAGATGAAAGTGTACCCGTCAGGGTCTGGGTGTTATTTAACTTATGTGTACACATGCTGGCTTCTTCTCCGGCCGTATGTGGGAAGGTCTGACAGCAACCTGCGGATGGTCGTGGGTTTCCCTCCGGGCTGTGCTCGGTTTCCACCCACCATAATGCTGGCCGCCGTCGTGTAAGTGAAATATTCTTGAGTACGGCGTGAAACACCAAATAAATAAATAAATAAATAAATTATGTGTACAAATCAGCAGGTGTATACTGTTAGAGCAGGACAGATGAAAGTGTACCCGTCAGGGTGTGGGTGATATTTACCCCATATGTAGAAATCAGCAAATGCACTGTGAGAACAGGACTCCTGAATGTCTGAGTGATATTTACCTCGTGTACAAATGAGCAGGTGTACTGTTAGGACAGAACAGATAACATATTGTAGCCTATCCCTCAATGTCTAGACCTGTGATATTTAACATATAACTGATAACAGAATATATTTCAACTCTCTTGATTATTAATGAAACAAGTATCAAAGTAAAAACTCACCATGATTTTCTAGATTCAAATATAGTCAAACATGTATTTCAAAGGGAAAAGAAATCCTCATATCTGTTTCATTATTAATATTAAAGGGTAGAGATTCCAGGTATGCGCGCCTATATATTAATAACTGTTTGTCTACATGTATTCCCTCACATGATATAAGTTTTTTTAAATATTTAAATATATTAACTCTCTTTTAAAAAAATCTGTTGAAGACAATTGAATCAAAGACTTCATTACTACAAATAATTCTGATGGATTAAATTATCTTGGGGGTATAGTGGCAAAGAAAGTCACTTGGTAAGTAATGTGTGGCGAGTTACCTCCCTTACTAGACAGACTGCATCGGACGCTTGTTACTCCACGAATAACAACAGACCTACTGGAAGTTAGTGTTCAAATGTGCCATAAATGACAATTAAAACCAAGTTCCGGATAGATGAAGGTATTATTCTTGTTGTAGGTGATATATTTCAAACAAATTAGAGTGCTAAAAGTCTGTATTTTAACCCAATACTAAGTCTATGTCGTACCCGTCATTTAGTGATGGATCCAGTACTTGTCGAAGCTCAACTCTTTTAAACTGGCTGAAAATGACAGAGATCTGTGTATAAATTATATTCGTGTCAGCAGTATATGTTATTTTATTCCCAGAGATTGTGTGGAGAAAGTAATTATACGGTATGTGTACAGGTATTTACACCTCAGTCTTACAGCGTGTGTTTATGGTTTGCTGTTGTTTATGCTTTGCTGTTGTTTATGCTGCATCTGTTGTGTTTTTGCAGAGCCGACGCTGAGATTCACAGAGACAGACGGCAGTGAGCTGAGAATCACTGACAGCGGCTGTGTGGTAAAGGCTGGGGGCTTGTCCTGGGGGAGGTGGAGGAGAGCTGTGACAGGCGGGCGTTATCAGACGGGCAGGTTCTACTGGAAGATACATATCACCTGTTCATATGGCTGTAACTGTCGTGTAGGAGTGACACAGGAGAGCTGTGGCGTGAGTGAGGAGACAGACCGTGGCCGTAACACCTGGTACATTGAGATGGTGTACAGTGGTGATAAGGTCAGGTGTTATAGTCACAGTGGTGGTGGTGAGATCAAACCTGGCTATCTACAGTACAGACGTTACACACGACCTCATCACCTGGGTGTGTACCTGGACTGTGATGACCACACACTGACAGTCCTGGACTGTGACAACAACCAGGTAATGTACACTGACAGTGGTGTTATCGTCACAGAGCCTCTCGTGCCATCGGTTGGGTTTGTCTGGTCTGGATCTGTGTCTGCTCGTCTGGTAACGGGTGACTCTGCAACTCTGCCTCCAGTTCTCTGTGATATGATAAGCACTTCCTGACCATCGGGTAATTATTCATTACATCTTTTCCATCATATTATAATTTGTTGACATGTACTTTGATTAGTTTTTTTTTTCAAGCAAACTGACCAATTTGTATAGTTTCTTCTGCGAAGTGGTCAGTGATCTGTCACAAGCTTGCAGCTTGGTGTAGTTATACACAGTCTGTTTCACTTGTCCTGAACATCAATGTCAGGTTTCTTTCAGACAAAATACATGTAGATAATGACAGGGTAGTTTTATTTTTTAGTAATGGTTTGTAAATCAGCATAATCAGGAGTGTCACTGAGCAAAACATGTCACGGTATATACATGACAATACATATAGTCAACATGGTGCATGTAGTAATTCTTGTTGTATTATCTAACTTAAGTTCCTGAGGGAAAAAAAGTAAATGAGAGATATATTCCCTTTTAGGTTAGGTTATGTAGTAAATCTTTAACCTCTAAAATGTATATAAATGTATAACTTTCGCGAGGAATCTTGGCATACCTCCACATGTAGCTTGCACTTTTGTCTACAACATTCTCAGCAGCCATTTTGTTTAGCTGCAGTGGCTGAAAGTGAAGTCATAACATTTTCTTACTTTGGTAACCTCTAGAGATGTGGATAATAACACTGGGGTAAAAGTTTTCTGTTCTATCCATGACAAATAAAATTCGGATGTTAGAAGCAAAGTAGAACAGCAAAAATTTATAATGTATGAACAACTTAAATCCCTCTGTGTCACCTTTATCCAATCAGTCCTCCGACTTCAGTTCAGAAGGAAATCTTGAACCCAATTTCCCGAATTGCACACATGTAACCTATAAATAGGACAAATTTTAAAAATTTTTTGTTAGTAATATCTTTATATGGATTTGGCACTAATACCAAAATCTTACATGGCTAATGGCAAATGTCAAATTTCAGGGCTGTGGGTAATGGCCCCCTGGGCTGATACTCTACACGTAAGAGTCTGGGATAGGATGTTTTGTGGAAAATGGGGTTTAAATTTCTTTTCTGTCAAAAAGAAAATCTGCAGAAATGAAAATTTACCCTATATTTTCCTTACAATACAACACTTGTTAGATGCTAAAATTTTACCAGTTCTCCCCAGCTGCGCAGAAGTTATGTAAGAATTGATAAGCCTATCTCAACTTGTACCTGTAGGAAGGAATTAAAAAAAATAAACAAATTTTTATAATTATTGTTGCACAGGCAGCACATTTAATCAAATTTCATCAAAGATAAGAAACAGATCAACTTTCAAACCTATTTTGAAACACAGCATTAGCATATTTAATGTTGTAAATTCACCTTGCATAGAACAAAAATGCGTTTCCATACTGTCATACATGTATGTAGGTGTTTCAGAATATGTGATAAAAATAACTTGCTACGTCTATCTGTATAAATCTTGAAACAGTTCTGGTTTAATAAATGCAGTCTTACACTCACCTTTGTAAATGAAATTTGGAAATGCAAGCCTTGTAAGTGTGAGCGGGGAATTTTGCATAAATAGCGGGAATGGGGGGGGGTGTAGACAGGGTTGGGATTGTAATGGTTGGGGATAACCCATAGTAGGCCTAAATACCCAAAAAGTAGTCCAGTGAAGATAAAACACTCACAACCTGATCCAGGGCTTCCGCTGGCACTCGGCGTAGTCGCAAATTTAGAATTTTTTGAAATGGCGATAAAATTTGAAAAAATGCGAATGTTTTTGGTGACAAATTTATTTACTTAAGAAAAAATACAGACGTTATACAAAATCTACCATGAAATTTTTCTGGGGTTTTTAGCAGATTTTCGCAATTTTTCTAATGAAAATAATCCACTCATTTTCATTTCAAACGACCTCATCACGGCGAAACAACAACAACACAGTTGTATGGCGATTACTTCACAGAAATCTACAAAGAGGGTTCAGCATTGTTACAAGTTGTCTTACATTAAATAACGCTTGAAAATTCTTTTTGTTAAATAGCGAATCATGGCATATTGGGGAATGCCTTTCATTGCCAATTGTAAAAAAAAAATTATCAAAGAAAATAAATCAAGGTAGAGTTACACCTGTAAATAAAGTTACCTCCCATGAAAAATTTAAACTTTTCCACTTAATAAACTATTTTTTTGTTTGGATCCGCAATAAATTAAATGTTTCAGAATATGTGCCGTTACATAAATGTGTACGACGTCTGGTTTTCTCCTGTCAGACTGTATTACTCCAACGTACTGATCATAATGCTGAATTGAAATGAACTGAATTTACAAATTTATTTTGTAACAAATTTTTCTGATAGAGGAAAGTACATTTTACTAGGATCCTACAGACAGGATGAAAAACGGATTGATTTTTTTTTCAAAATAAAATCAAAAAAACAAACACATGCTGCCAAGCATTGGTCTATTATTTTGAGGGCAATTGTTCTAAATGTAACGTTTGATAAACTCCAGATATAGCTGGAACAGACCAAACTGATTCTAGCAGCTACACCAAAGCAGACAAAAACAAATTACAGATGGAGACCTACAAAAATCATTGATACGGCTTCCATTCAAAGAGATGATGATCACAAGAGATTAAGTCAAGGCTGATGAGGAAGTATGGCTAAAGAAAAACAGCATTTGCTACAAAATCTAATGAGTGGCTAAAAAGTGACCCGCTAAAAAAGATACTGACCCAGAGGAAGCCCTGCTGACCTTATCACAATAAAGGTGATCAGGCGAAATTGGGTTTTTGGGGATTTTCTACTGTTTTTCTATACACTTTAGATGTTTGTATGTGCTCACACTTTACAAATTCAGCCCCAGGAAGTATCAGTCAGTGCATAATAGGGTTCTTTTTCCACAGCCTGGAATATGCACATTGTTAAGGACAGCCATCTTTGAATAATCAGGGACAAATGTACATGTAGCCTTGCTCTGTGGTTGGTGAATATTTGCACACTGAATGGCAAGTGTGTTTTGGGTGAGACAGAGGCTTATATTCATTTTGTAAATATTTATTTTGACAAAAAAAAAACCTTTGTAATTTTGTAGTCATCATTTTATTTGAAGTAAAATGCCTGAATCTGATCTCTTATTTTGAACTTTAAAAAAGTGGCTAAGGTGTACCCCAGGTACATCGTCTAACCTGTCTAAGTGTTGATATTTTTCAAAGTTTCTAAGGGGTATTTGAGGTATATTATCTCATATTCAAATACTGTTCTATGTTATTTAGGTATATCTGAGGTATAGACATATGGCTGGTGTGAACTGTGAGGCACAGTACACCTCAGATAATTTAGATGGGGTGTGCATCCCCTCTATACCTCACACTGAAGTGTACGTGAGATGCACGTCCCATATACACCTCATTTTTAATGTAAACAATCTTGTCCACGATTTTTCTTTTAAAAACCTGATAAATTTTTGTTGTACATGTACTGAGAGCTAATTCTCTTTTATTGCATACATGTATGAATAACTACAAGATGAGCTGTCTCCTTATTATGTTTACTTAACTTCATTCAGATCTGTAGACCTACACGTGCTTAAGTTAAAGTAAATTGACATGTATAACATACACCCTGACATTATCTGTATGTAAGAGACTCACAGCCAGCTTGTAGTGCCACTTATCACTATGCGTGCGCGACAGAATGGGTAGATAGTTCCATTTTAAGTTTAACCTCAAAGACCACCATTCATCTCCAAGTTGATGTGTAGCTCATGTATCCAACCGCTTAATATGTTGCCAGGTGTGACTTTGTCAGGGTGTTTTTGGTTCAAAGTCCCCATAGATGTATGTTAAAACACAAAACAATGTGTCCATCTAAAATCAGCTGGAAAATCGTTTTTGATTTCTGAACTTGGCAAATGTGAAAGTCTGGCTTTGAGTAATTCTAGACCAGTGACGTCTATTCAATTGCAATTAAAATCACTGCCTTTTTTTCTTTTACCTAATTGTGTAACTTACTACTGTTTATGCATTTACATGAAGAGTTAGAAAAAAAAGCCCTGGCTGAGGTAAATTGAGCAGAGACCGTATTTCGCCGGTTACGTGTGACCATTTGCCAGCGATCACACTATTGTCGCTGCTCTGGTTTTACTCTCTATAGTGTCTGTCGTTAATTTTATTGTACCTGATTTACGTCGTCATCACTAGTACTGTAGCTAAGACAACCTGTGGTCAAGGTTATGAGGTTATCTATTAGCGCATTGCGCCATTGCATCTGCTTGCTGTTATTTTGATGTCAGTTGTATTTGTATTCATCTACATGTATGATTCACTGATATTTTGCCTTTTTCTGTCCTTTGTGTTCCAACTTCTGAGAAATGTGCTAAATAAAAATGAACGATTGTGTATTATGTAATTCTCGTTTGACTGATTGAGTTAGTGTCAATGAAATGTAGTAATACACACGTAAAATCATGAACCATATGTAGTATTTGTTACACGATGTTTTACGTAAACGAACTTCATATTCAACATATTCAGGTTGCTGGATGGGTATCTTATCAGTAGTACTGGGTTTCCTCTCCCTAGTCCTCACATTACCCGATGAGTATTTTCTCAGGAGAGCTGGTTTTTCTCTCTTTCCAATACTGGGTCCACACATTAGGCCTACCCAATGAGTATCTTTCCAAGGGGAGCTCGTTTTCCTCTTTTTCAAATACTAGGTCCACACATTACCCGATAGGCATCTTCTCAGAAGAGCTGGGTTATCTCTCTTTCTATTACTGGGTCCACACATTACCTGGTGTGTATCTGATCTGGAAAGCTGTTTTGTCTCTCTCTGCAATACCGCATCTATAATTACCTGTGTATCTTTTCGGGAGAGCTGGTTTTCCTCTTTCTGTAATACCGGATCTTTACATTACCTGATGAGTAGATACACATAGCATACGAGACGATCGAGAGAGCTGGTTTTCATCTCTCTAATACCTGGTCCACACATTACCTGATGTGTAACTTCTCAGGAGAGTTGGTTTTCCCCTCTCTCTAATACCGGGTCCACACATTACCTGATATGTAACTTCTCAGGAGAACTGTTTTTCTCTCTGTCTAATACCGGGTCCACACATTACCCGATATGTAACATCTCAGGAGAGCTGATTTTCGTCTCTCTCTAATACCGGGTCCACACATTACCTGATGTGTAACGTCTCAGGAGGACTGGTTTTCCCCTCTCTCTAATACCGGCTCCACACATTACCTGATGTGTAACTTCTCAGGAGAGTTGGTTTTTTCCCTCTCTCTAATACCGGCTCCACACATTACCTGATGTGTAACTTCTCAGGAGAGATGGGTTCCCCTCTCTCTAATACCGGCTCCACACATTATACATGATGTGTAACTTCTCAGGAGAGCTGTTTTTCTCTCTGTCTAATAACGGGTGCACACTTTACATGTGTAACTTCTCGGGACGGCTGTTTTTCATCTATATCTCTAATCCTGGGTCCACTCATTACCTGTTGTGTAACTTCTCAGGAAAGATGGTTTTCTCCTCGCTCTCTAATACCGGGTCCACACATTACCCTATGTGTAACTTCCCAGATGAGCTGCTTTCGCCTCCATAATACCGGGTCAACGCACTACACATGATGTGTAACTTCTCAGGAGAGCTGGTTTTCATCTCTCTCTAATATCGGGTCCACACATTACCTGATGTGTATCTTCTCAGGAGGGCTGGTTTTCCTCCTTCCCTCTAATACCGGGTCCACACATTACCTGATGGATAACTTCTCAGTAGAGCTAGGTTTCCTCTCTTTCTACATATAATACCGGGTCCCCACGTGTATCTTTCAACGTGTGGTGGATTTCCTCTCCGGCTGACACCTGAGAAAGAAGGCTGCTTATTAACTCTCTCCACTGGTGAGGTTTAAAAAGTACCAAGGCTGAGAGCTTCAAGCTCTTGTGATCGGCTGGATCCAACATTTTACCTCGTGATCTCCTTGTGGAGTCGTAACTGATAGACCCACAGTGCTTATACTGCCTCACTACCTAAGTGCGGGAAAGCGATGAGATTGGTTTAGCCGTGTCTTGTGACTTGTGGATGAAAATATAATTTATTGTTGGAATGAAGCTGTGACGTCACATGATGGGCGCGCGGTGTTGACGCCACAGACTTAGCAAAAAGAAAGCTCGATAAGTATTTATGTTACACAGTTAGAAGCCATGCATCAAGGTCTTAATAGCATGACAAATCAAATAAATATATCGCGCCTGGCGGTAGATGTATGTATATAAAAACACATCAAAATAGCTCGTAAAAATCATGACATTCGAAGTTTAATCGGTTCAAACATCAATATGGCCGAAAGGTAGTAGGTCACAGAAAAGTCCTCTCCGATCAACTTGTAATTTACTCGTTGTATGCGATACCTACTGAAGCTACTAGAGGGTGTTGTAGTATCAGGAGTGATGACATTTCCAGGTGTACAAATTCACTGGTTAAAAGCGGCAGTGTTCACAGATGTTTTTGTGAAATAGTCCTACAATGACAAATCGGATGTCGAGGTGTCGCTGCAAACACTGCACGTTCAGCACGGATCCCAAGCTGCACTCAAGCAAGTGTGACTGAAGCCAATTTGTTGTTCAGTACTGTAGGGTGTGCTGAAGTGGACTTTCTACCGTGATCAGTTTATATTATGCCTAAAACACCAAGGCAGAAAAAGAGGAAGGAAATCTCTTCTCAGAGTAGTCTTGATGAGCCGATAACGCCAACAGCTGCAATGGAACTACCTGTGGCAGCTCACAAACATGTGTCGTTCATGAAGGAGCAGCTCAGCATGATCATGAGTAAGCTGGGGCATATTGTGACAGGTCAGAAACTGTTAGAACATCTGAATAACACGGAGACTAAAATTGTGACTCAGTTGACTACACTCAATGAACAGAAAGAGTCTAGAATATTTAATCTTGAGAAAGAAAATGGTCTGTTAAAGGAAGACGTGAAGGAAATTTCTTATCAACTTGAGAAAAGTCAGAACGAGACCGAGAGACAGACCATTAGACTAAATGCTGTCGATTCTAAATTCAGTGACCTGGAGCAGCACGGGCGGATGGAGAGCATTCGATTGTTTGGGGTTGAAGGGGACAGTTCGATAGAGGCTACTGATGACTGTGTTGATAAAATCATAGACATATTAAACAACAAGCTACAAATTAATGTAAAGTCCTGTGATATCAGCATTGCGCACAGACTTGGTCCTACTACTTCTATAACTTCATCCAACCCAAGAGGTGTTATTGCCAAGTTTGTGTCGAGAAAAATTAAAACGAGTGTATACGCAAACGAAGAGCTTTAAAAGGAACTTCTATTGTGGTAAAGGAAGACCTGACTCAACGTAACCAGTTATGACTGAGGGCCTCTGTAAATAACTGTAATATAAGCTCGGCATGGTCACGAAATGGAAACATCTATGTCAAGACCCTGAACGATCAAGTCAAACAAGTCCATGTTTAGTCTGATCTGCATGATTTCGCGAGTGGTATGCCCCTCTCTCCGAAACTCCATGGCTTTGCTACACCTCGCTTCAATAATTCAATAATTTTTTTTCTTTATTTTTTAGTTTATTCATTTATTCATTTTTTGTGAGTAACTTCTTTTCTTTTATTTGCGCATGGTATATATAGGCCTATACCTGTATGGATATATGTGCATCTTTGCATGTGTATACATTTGTCCTAAACTGTGTGACGACTAAGTTTAATCATTTAACTTTCACTGATCATGTAGAGGACTTCTCAGTGCAACGTAATCAGTTGTAACAATAATTGTCACATAAGATGCATTATGGTAGGTTGTTTTTTTAACCATGGTGATCGACTGTTTGTCAATCTGTTCATGTTATCTGTGCTGATATTAAATAATTGCTGTGAAGAATATGACATTACAAACCGATCAAATGAGCAGCGCCAATGATGATATTCCATTCCCCAGTCTAGTATAAGCACTTCCATTCCATGATGATAGCACACTACATAAAGATCAAGTGTCCCAGGAAAATTCTTTAAACAGAGAAGAATTAAAAAATGTTAGTTTCAAAGCCGTAGAACTTTTTGATATTGTTAAGAATTATACTACTGGATGATAATGAATATGAAATATCTTAATCGAATGACAATTAGTGTTCACCAATCCAGTTATTTCATATCCAGTGCTTTCAACATTGAAACACTTCTACAAAACTCTAACGAGCATCTCTCCTTCTTTCACATAAACGCCAGGAGCATTAAAAAGCATTTCACGGAAATATCTGGCTTCTTCCACAACCTAAACTATTCATTTTCAGTTCTAGATTTTTCTGCATGTTGGCTTACCCCATTAACATCAAGTCTTTACTAATTGCCTGGCTATAAATGTTTTTCTTCGATGGGCTCAGAAAGTAGGGGCGATGGACTGGCTTTATATATTATGAACGCCGAAGAGTCATGCATGGTAAGGGAAAACCTATTTTTTTTAAAAGATGATAGCAGCTGTGAGATTCTTTTCGTAGAACTTTCTGGCAAGGTCTACCTCATTGGAATCGTGTATCTCCCTGCTGTTAAGGATGCAGCTGAATTTAATGCTCATCTATTATCAATCGTACAAATCTGCCAAAGAGAAAAGAAAAAATGCGTAATCATGGGCGACTTTAACATTAATCTTCTTAAAACTAATCACCATCATGACCTCACACTTTTTCTTTCCTCAAATAACCAAGCCGACAAGGGTTCAATCCCGCTCTGCCACTTTAATCGACAGTATTTTTACTAATTTTCACATTGATCAGTTTATTTCTGGCATTCTCCTAACTGACATCACAGATCATTTTCCCATATTCTAAAAGTCAAATATAAACAAAAATCACACCAACATGAAACAAGCTTTCGCAAATTCTCCATCGCTAACAAAGACAAACTCTCCCGGCGAATTGTAAATTGAAAAATGTAAACTGGGATTTTGTTTATCAAGAAACTACTGATGTAAACATAGCAATGGATGTATTCCTTGAACAGTTCACTGTATGATGAATGTTTCCCATTAACTACGATCAGCGTAAATAAACAAAAAATAATCAAACCGTGGGTAACCATCAGCATCCTGATATCGATCAATGAGAAAAATAAATAAATAAATAAAAGTGATCGAACGCAAAAACAATATAGAATGTATAGAAATCGGCTAAATTCCACTCTTCGCATGGCAAGAAAAAATATTTTGAAAATATGTTTAACAAGTATAACAATGACACCAAGAACACGTGGAAAACATTAAACGAATTGATGAACAAGAAAAACAAGGACCACTTACCCTTGTGTTTTGAAACTGATGGGTGCAAGTCAAGAGATAAAACTGAAATAGCTATGGGGTTTCACCGAATATTTTATCTCTTTGGCCTCAAATCTTGAGTCTTATATACCTTCAGTGGAGAAAATCTTTTCAGATTATCTTGGAAATCCTAATGACAGTAATTTCTCATTTCCATACATTTCACCAACAGACATCTTTAATGCCCTAACATCCTTGAAATCTAATGCTGCTGCTGGACTAGATGGTATCCATATGTCTAGTGTGAAACTTGTTTTTGAATATATATCGGCTCCTCTAGCCCACATTATTAATCTGTCGTTCTCATCAGGCGTCATCCCCGATATTCAAAAAAGAGCAAAAGTGTTCTCGCTTTACAAAGCTGGTAGACATGACCTATCAGAAAACTACAGACCAATGTCTATTCTTCCATGTCTAAGCAAAATATTAGAAAAACTTGCTACTAATTCTGTCATTGATTATCTCGAGTCATATAACATAATTGATATTAATCAGTATGGTTTCAGAAGGAACCATTCCACCCAGTACGCCGCCTGTTCGTTATATGACAAACTTATAACTGCTAGGGAGAACAAGCATTATACTGTGGCTACCTTCCCGGACTTATCACAGGCTTTGACACTGTCAATCATAAAATTCTTCTTTCAAAACTAGATCACTGTGTGATCACTGGTTGAGTAGCTACCTGTCAAACCGTACACAATGTACATCCATTAGCAATGTATCGTCTGATTCCAAAGACATTAAATGTGGTGCACCTCAAGGGTCGATTCTGGGACCAATCCTATTCCTATTATATATATTTTTTTTTATTTTATTTATTTGATAGGTGTTTTACGCCGTACTCAAGAATATTTCACTTATACGACGGCGGCCAGCATTATGGTGTGTGGAAACCGGGCACAGCCCGGGGGAAACACATGACCATCCGCAGGTTGCTGACAGACCTTCCCACGTACGGCCGGCTATTATATATATAAATGACATATCGAAAGTAAAAGACGTCCTAAATATCATACTCTTTGCAGACGATACTAGCACAACTTATTCCTGTGAAAATGTCGATGAGGCTATCAAGACTTCATCTTACGAGCTAGAAAAGCTGAACACTTGGTTCTGTGCAAACTGCCTTTCAGTAAATGTTAACAAAACAAAATAAATGTTAATCTCGACCGCGAGTAGACATAGACCGCAAATTACTGTTCCCTTGACTTTTTCTGGGACAGAGATTAAACGAGTCAGGGAGTTCAAATTTCTTGATTATATGTTTAACGAAAAGCGAAATTGGACGTCACACATAGATTGTATTCGTAAAATGGTCTCGAGGAATCTAGATGTACTAAACAACATTAAGGATTCGGTGAATAAGAAAAAAAAAACTTTTTATCCTTAATTATTCTTTGGTCTACCCTTATTTTTCATACTTGAATATTTTGTGTGCAAAAATGTATAAGTCTCACTTGCAACGTCTGCAAATATTGCAAAAAAAGCTATTCGAACTGTGACTTTGTCTAGGTCCCTAGAACACGCAAATATGTATATCATATTGGTGAATAAACAAACAGTAACAATAACAATAAGAATGAACAAAGTTATCATTGACATGAAATGACGGACAGCTTTATGTTCTCCAGTCTTAAAACAAACATGTTTTGTTTGCTTGCTAACAATAGCTGGACAGTAGTGTATTACCGCGTGCAGGCGGAGGCATTTCTCTCATCTTCGCCCTGTAGAGAATGGGGTGCCACAGGGGAGTGTTTTGTCACCTTATCTTTTTAATATAGCTGTTAATGATCTCCCGGAATCTATACCTCCGAGCCATAGATGTTTATTGCTGATGATAAAGCTTGATGAATTTAGTTCTCGAAATACCAATGTTTGCAAAATACATATTCAGCAAGGAATAGTTGTCATCATGGCATGAGGTAATAAATAGGGGTTTTAATTTTCGTCTGCTACGACTGGAGGTGCCATTTTTACAAAGAAGTTTGTTCACAATGTGGTTGTCAAACAACGATTTGCCCATTAAAATTTCAAAATCTTTGGAGGGGGAGGGGGTTGTGCTGCAGATAGACAATGTATTCTTTTGCTATATCGTTCCTTAATTCGTTCTCGACTTGACAGCTGCCCTGAAGCGTAAGACACTTACGGATGGGTTGAGTTAAATTCAGTGCGTTGCGCTCCGGATTTGTACCGGGTGTATACGATCGACGGCACTAAACGTTATGCAGGTTTTCTGTAAGGAGTGGCCCTTGTACGTCCGTCGGCATTAGCACACTCGTAGAGTCTCTCTCATCCTTAAGTCGTCTGTTAATAGCTCTGCCTCTGCTGTTCTTCAACCTTCATTTTATGATTGTTTATAAGATTTACAGGATTCTCATGCAATGCCTTTCAGTTTAAGATCCAAACAAATTTCTTCTTTATTGCAGTGTAATGATTTAAATCTTCACTTATCTTTTGTACCTCATTTCGCCCCGTGAAAGCTGCACATACCATATACATCCACGGAACCACATGCACTCAAAGATCAGTCAATGTGACAATTCAACTGTGTCTCTGTTATGCGCCAAGGATCAATTTCATTGTAATTGGTCACAATATCTTCACGTGTTTACAGACTCTTCAAAATGCCCCGATACCAAAGTAGTGGGTGCATCCTTCGCCATACCAGAGTTAAAGTATAATAAATCGTTTAGATTATCTGATTTAATTTCATTTTTTTACAGCTGGACTGACGGCTATTGTATGAGCATTAAATTTTCTGTTAGATTTAAAACCGGCCCGAGCTATATATATATATATATATATATATATATATATATATATATATATATATATATATATATATATATATATGTGACGTATTATCCGGTTCTAAAACCGTGGAAGGATCATACTGATCCGTATATATATATATATATATACGGATCAGTATGATCCTTCCACGGTTTTAGAACCGGATAATACACGCCATGACGGTGGGAAATCACCAGTAATACAAATATTATTAAACACAAATCACATACCAAGCGTCTCAAGTGGCTCAGGCGGTAAATGCGTTAGAAACTTATAATATACGTTATCAGGACCACAAGCAGTATCGTGGGCCTTTTTTAATGCAGTTTTAAGTTCATCGTTATTAAGAGGATGATTATAATCTTCTAAATTTTTTGAAGAAAAGGGCAATTTAATTTTCTCCTTCTGCGTTTTAATATGTTGGAATTCTGAAGTATAATTCTTAGGAGAAGATTTCTTGGAAATAGTTTCAACAGATTTATTAGCTATATCGGGTGGAGATTATCGCCATCTTTTAAATGCTGAACTTTCGCTTTATGATTTTTGCCCTGAAGTTTCTCAATCATGTTCCAGACTTTACGCATAGGTAGGTTTGTGACGTAATGCCTGAAACAAAGTTCCGCCAACAAGATCGTTTCATGGATTTCAATAATCGACGAGCCTTGGATCGAAAAATATGAACCTGGTTTAAGTTAGTATCGGTAGGATATATATTAAAGCTTCGCACGGCCTTTTTGCGGTCCTTAATGGCTTTGCGGCAGTCCTTATTATACCAGGGTTTACTATTGGATTTGTCGATGTCCTAGGGATAGTTCTATCGCCAGCTCCTATAACTCGTTTATTAAATTTTAAAATAGGATCGTCTATTCCACTGAGAATCTCTGGAGTGATATCAGCCTCGCAGAACATCTCAAACGCGATCCAATCTGCTTTATCGAATTTCCACCTAGCTACACGTTCTAAAGAAATAGAAGTGGTATGTTCTAGGATAAGGGGAAAATGGTGACTACCACACGGATCATCATGCACTCTTAAAAAAAACCCGGGAGAAGTGATGGATCTGTGATAGTGAGATCGATAGCAGAATAAGCGCCATTACCCAGATGTAAATAGGTATTAGAACCGTCATTGAAATAACACAGTTCCTCCTTCGATAAGAAGTCTTTAGGTAATTGTTCTATTAAATTATGTAATTAGGAAGCTGACAAAGAAGTGTTCGGAGATATATACACCGAACATAGTGTGATTGTTTCAGACAATGAAACACGAACGGCCACAGCCTGAAACTCTGTATCCAGAGCAACAGAGCTGTAAATAATATTATATTAGAAGACGCCTGCAGCTCGCTCTTTTTCATTTGAATAAGTACTGTATAATAAGTAATTTTTAAGCGTTATTGTATCTTTGTCAGAAGTCTTCTGGTGAGTTTCCTGAAGACAAAGGGTAATATGATTTTATGATTGAATTAGCTGTGTTATTTCAATAAAATTTTCTGTGGGACCGCTAGGTTTATCTCATTTTTTTAAATTTTGACGTTTACTCTCAGACTGAGTTTTTGCGTTATTATTGTTTTTTGAGTGATTAGGTTGAAGATTTTCAGTTTCTGTATTATTTACTGGTTTTATCTGTTGACATTATGTGGTTTGGGTTCAGCAAGAAGTTAGCGTAGGCTGAACAAAAGGTTCCACAGAAATAGGAGTAGGCTTGTCGTTTCCAACGAGCCAAGTTAAGGAAGTTTGAGTAGCCACAGATGCTACTCGCTTGACCGTATTGGCAAATGAAGTCTGCAATGAAGTATTAGAAGGCGAGACTAATTTTCGGACCTCCTCATACGATATATTGTTTTTAGTTTTTATATTTATTATCTCTTTTTCCTTGAGAAAAAGTGGACACTCCTATAGAGGAGGCCATGTGATATCCACCGCAATTGCATTTGCAATATTCAACTGTGCAGTCAAAACTGTTATGACCCTCACTGCCGCATCGAAAGCAAATCACTTTATTCTTACATTGGCCTTTTGGGTTAGGTATATATAAATCCACATTTACCCTATACAGGCCAATGTAGATATACGAAGGAAGAGATTAAGTATTGGATGTCAACAGATATGTATTTAATTTAAGGATTTTACTAGATTTCTTTATTACTAGACCCTGTGATATCAATTCTGAGCACATTACCTGTTTTCTGAGCATAAAGCAGGTATGTCCGAAATTTTGTTTAATGTTAATAAAATTTATGGATTCGTGTTTTCGGAAACATTCAATGAGAATGTCTCCGCATCGTAATTTTTAACGTTCTCTAAACTTCCTGCTGCACCCTGAAGATCTCTCTCCAAGACAAAAGGATGAATTTTCGAGGCCAGCTTTTGTTCACTCTTCGGTGAGAGAACAATGAAAGCCGACCAAGGGTCCAGTGCATTATCCTTATCAAGAGGGTCTGACAAAACTTTCAACTTCTGATATATATATTCGTCGCCTTTGGCAGGGTGAATGGGATCTGCAGGTTTACAATAAATTGCATGCCATTCATCCTGTCATTGGCTATAATTCCTATACCTTTGATATGTCTCGTAGAGATGAAGTCGTTTTAACAAGATGCCGTATTGGGCATTCTCATCTAACACAAAATTTCATCTTGGATGGGAGCAGTGCTCCCGAGTGTGTTGGATGTGATGTTCAATATGGCATCAAACATATCCTGGTTGCCTGTGTAGACTTTGCCCATGTTCGGCAAAGATTCTACACAGTCAACTCCATATATGATTTGTTTGACAGCATCGCTGGCGATGCTGTCTTAAAATATTTGAGGGCCATTGACTGATATCATAAAACATAAATTTTATTTGTCATGAATCTTTATAGATAAAAAACTGT
Source organism: Liolophura sinensis (assembly GCF_032854445.1). Classification (NCBI taxonomy): domain Eukaryota; kingdom Metazoa; phylum Mollusca; class Polyplacophora; order Chitonida; family Chitonidae; genus Liolophura; species Liolophura sinensis. The sequence continues at coordinate 4,693,382 of NC_088296.1, read as the reverse complement.
CTACATGTAGATTTCTAGAGATACTATTTTGCCAGGTGCCAGTTAGTTTACTGCTTACAGTGTCCTCAGAGTCAGGCACCAAACTGCCTACAATACATGTTAACTGTCTAGACCATTCGACCAACAGGCCGAAGGTAGTTGACCGGTAGACTTTACAGGCTTTACACAAATGACACCACTCCACTCACCTAAGGGAGCGGTAGCATTTGTGATCATCACAGAGGTAATGCATGTTCGCTGTAAAGTTTACCGGTCAACTACCTTCTATATCTGTGGAAGGCCTGTTGGCCGAGTGGTCTGGACAGTTAACATGTATTGCTCGCGATTTGGCGCCTGACTCCGAGGACGCTGGTTCGAACCCCACAGTGGTCACAGTCAACTTCAGCACTAGAATCTGTGCTATATTCAGAAAGCGTAATCCCTATTAACGATAAAACTGTAACTGGCACCTAACGATGACGTAGTATTAATGCTTGAACAATGCTTAGCTAATCACCCTTCCCACTGTTCTTTAACGCTGCTTTCTACATAACCTCACAAAGTGATCAGAATCAACCTTCACAGTACGTCATGAGGGGAAACATAAAAAAACCCCATCAAGTCCAACATCAAAATCCCGGACAGGCTTCATTCATCAGATAAACATCACACTGTCTATTTAAAACATAACTTTTATTTTTATTCTGATATGAAGGAAACACACAATTGCACATGTTTTAACGTGTTTTGCTGTGAACAATTTAAAAATCAGCACGTTTGTGAGAGTAAAGACTATTTACAGCTCATTCCATATTCACTATAAATCCTAAAGTTAAAAAATTTGGCAAAATCAACAAAATCCAGAAAGTGATTTCAGTTTTAAAATTGGAATGGTTTTGGTAAAGCACTGAACATAGGTTATTAAAGGCAAGGAAATCTCATTGTGTGGATGTCGATCTTTAGTGTACTCATACACCCATATATCAAAACAGAAAGACATAATAATATTTAAACGTTCTTGTTCAACATTAGCGTCAAAGAACATTGCAAAATGTAGTCTCCTAAAATCCGGTATGTTAGGTGTGTTGGTTAGCGGATTAAAGTAGAATAGCCTTATCCTGCGTCTATGGTTGGCGTTAGTCCTCGCACATTAATTATCGCAGCGAACTCGCTAACGAAAGCTCCTGAAATGCCTACTTGGCTTTGAATAGCTTGACAGAAGCATAAATAAGCGTTGGTTGACCATTTTCACAACAGCTACCAAGAAACTTGGTATATTCTTAATTAGGTACGTTCACACAACAGCTCACACATGAGCACCTCGCCACACACACAGATATGTATTCAGGCTACATAGTCACCTGAAATAGGAGTCACCTGAAATAGAACATCCTGAAACTTGACACAAAACAAGCCTCAAATTCCACCATACATATCATCCTTACGTCACAGCTGTTCACTGCATACTGGAATGTCCTCTCATTGACGCAAAATCACAGCCAACATCAGAACTCTACCATACAAGTATATACATATATATATTATATACATACACAAGCATACCACAGGTCAGCATTGATATTAACAACCACGTTTCAAAAAAATTTCACTGCGACCAAGAATCCTAAAATGCAAATCATCTTCATTATAATCTAGCGAAGGCACATATCAAATCATAACATAATCGGAACATAAGCATACATTGCATGCATACCCCAATTCTTCTGACTTAGTGTATTGTGTATCAGAATCAATGTTAAACAACGTGGTATGGGTGGTTTCTCCAAAAGCACTGCCTGTATCGAGCTCAAGATTTGCGCACACGTGGAGCAGAATAGCACGAGGAAGGTATTTCATTGTTGACAAATACCGTAAATGACTGAATTCCTGACTTAGTGTATTGTGTTTTAGAATCATGGTTAAACAAAATGTAAGGGTTGGTGTCTGAAAAAGTCTTGTATGTACTGGTCTGAAGTTTTATATTCTTATAAAGCACACGGCGCTAGGGCGATGTTCCATCGCTGATCCTCTGGGCATAATAATTACTGTAAATGACTAAATTCACGATTTCAGCTCTTTGTGTATTGAGCTGAAGTGTCTCAGGCAGGTGGGCTCTTTTGGTAGCCTTGCTACCAATTCTAAGTTGGGACACCTGGCCTGCCAATGTACAAGTAAAAGTAACAGGGATGTTTACTTTCATTTTTTTTTACGTTGTTAGTTCATCTAATGAACAACACATACATATCTTTACCTTTCCAAATAAGAGAGAGAGAAAGGTGATTCTTTTGCTTTAAATCTGCTCTAAAAATCAGAAGAAAAAGGGTACTTCCATTCTACAGAGAGTAAAAACTATTAACTCTGTCTCCCGGGATAGCTAGGAGAAACACTACTTAGTCCAGCTGGTCCTCGATTATGGGATTGGGTGTACTTTGAAACAATGGTGATTTTCACGTCAATGCTTTCCTGTGGCAAACCTGTATCGGTACACAGCAAACATTCCAATTAAAATATTTTTTGCTATGTGAATCTTGATAGATATCACTGAAAATCTAAGAAGCTAATGTAAAATAAGCAATACTTCCTCTACCAGCAAAAAGACAAAAAGAAACACAATTTCCATATGCTAGCTCCCCACATACATGTGACATGGAATACCATCATGTCAACAACAACAACGAAAGACATACAAATACAATCTAATCATAAGAAAAAATTGCTTTTGTTACATGTACAGGAACTAATGTTATACATGTACTGATCAAAGAAAATTGACTTCAACCTAAGCTAAGAATCAGACAAAGTTAAGAATTACAGGTACCATTTATGAAAGCAATTTACACCTCTAACAACAGCAAATCTATGATTCTCTTGTAAAACCATAGAATCTCATCTTCCACAGCACAGAAACTCTTTTGAAGTCAAACCAACATGTCAAAGACAATACTTTTTTTTGTTTACGTTAGGATATGAAGCCCCGAAAAAGGAGCAAGCGATGCAAATGTTTATAACCTTTTGTCAACATTTACTTTGTACATAAAAACTGATCTATGTGAAGAGGTGTTTCTTATCCGACACATTCATTATGTAAAACACATGTATTATGGACAATCTTTTCCTTTCCAAAAAATAACAACAAGTGCAAAATAAAAGTATATGACAAGAGATATTACAAAACCCCAAAGTAATCAGAGAAAAGCCAAATGTAATTAGAGAAAAGCCAAAAGTAATCATAGAAGACCCCAAGGTAATCAGAGAAAAGCCAAAAGGACATTCAAGAATTTAGGAGCAGTGAAAGAAAAGTCAAAAATATAAGACATGATAATGGCAGGCATGGAATATCCATGCAGTTCTACGTGGGCCAAAAAAAAAAAGCCACAAGGGTAGATGGTTTGTAATGGCAGCCATAGACAAAGATGGCTGCCATTGCAAACCACATATATTCAAGAACTTACGAGCCGCAAAAGACAATCCACAAAATATAACATAACGCCATGATTAGGCAGAGTAAAGACATATCTAACAACTTCAAAGTAGGCAGAGAAAAGCCACAAATCTAACATATGACAGCGGCATGAGATATCTAACAACTTCAAAGTAGGCAGAGTAAAGCCACAAATCTAACATATGACAGCCACACGAGATATCTAACAACTTCAAAGTAGAGAAAGAAAAGCCACAAATAGAATATATGATAATGGCATGGGATATCAAAGAAGTTAAAAGTAGGCAGAGAAAAGATACAAATATAACATAACAGTATGAGATTCTGAAGAAGATCAATGTAGGTAGAGAAAAGCCACAAACATAACATAACAGTATGAGATTTTGAAGAAGATCAATGTAGGTAGAGAAAAGCCACAAACATAACATAACAGTATGAGATTTTCAAGATCAAAGTAGGCAGAGAAAAAGCCACAAACATAACATAACAGTATGAGATTTTCAAGAAAATCAATGTAGGCAGAGTAAAGCCACAAATGTAACATAACAGTATGAGATTTTCAAGATCAAAGTAGGCAGAGAAAAAGCCACAAACATAGCATAACAGTATGAGATTTTGAAGAAGATCAATGTAGGTAGAGAAAAGCCACAAACATAGCATAACAGTATGAGATTTTGAAAAAGATCAATGTAGGTAGAGAAAAGCCACAAATATAACATATGACAAAGCCATTTGGGATTCAAATACTTTAGAGTTGGCACCAAGAAAACTATCCGATCACGGAGAGAGTAATTACATACCTCATCAATGATATACTGGATATTCCTTTCCAGAATTTTTGTACATATACATTTATGGTGAAGTACTGCACCTCACCAAAGTAGTGCATGTGAACTACACTTACATCAAACAAGTCTTATTTAAATACTGCATCTGAAATACGTTTACATCTCGCTATATTCATACCAACCTGAACTACATGTGCATTTTGTTGAACTATTTTATGAATACAAAATCATCTGCTTTAGATTTCTTGTAATGAGCACTCATTACGTAAAGCGCACTCCCACAGAATTACCACTGTGGCATTCCCTCGGAATTATCACCGTGGCACTCCCACAGAATTACCACTGTGGCACTCCCACAGAATTATCATTGTGGCATTCCCACAGAATTACCATTGTAGCATTCCCATGGAATTACCATAGTGGCATTCCCGCAGAATTACCAAAGCAGCATTCCCATAGTAGCATTACCACAATGGTACTCCAGCAGAATTACTGTTTAGAAATTCCCACAGCATTACCGTAGTTGTATGGTACTTCCATAGCATTACCGTAGTGTCATTCTCACAAAATTACTTTAGTGGAACTCACACAAAATTTCTATAGCCTAGTGATATTTCAACAGAATTACCTTAGAATAATGGCCTTCCCACAGAATAACTAGAGTTTAGCGGTATTCCTATATAATTTCAACAGTGATATTCCCACAGAATTACCAGTGGTATTTCCACAGGCCATAATTTCTTAGTATCTATACAACTGCTTCATGGTAAAGGTCTCCTGTAACACAACTGACCGACCGACCAACTGACTGACTGACTGACTGATAGGCTCAACGGCTTTGTACCTGGACTAGGTACTTCTGAATCAAACGGACTGTACTTACAACACACCTTGCAAACTGAATGTTCCTCACTATTACCATAAATCTCTGACATATCAAAGTGGCTTAGATTTCTATTTATTAATTTATTTAATGGCTGTTTAATGCTATTAAAAAACAAGTGTTTTGCTTGCATGATCAGTTTGATGGGCGCAGGAAATGCCAGGGTTCAACAACCAACATTTCTCCAACTATAACCTTAACTGCTGTTGAATGAGTGCAAAATATCATGCCCTAGCATGTCAGCAATTGACGACGACGTCAGATAAATGTCTGCCTAATGTTGCCATTGGTTACCTGTGTGCATACATGTAGATAACACCTCCCATGTGAAAATGAAGGCCCAGCCAACCAATAACTATTACCAAAATGTTGAGTTTTCAAGACAAAATGACCTGAGATCCAGGACAAAGACAATGTGAAGAAAGAATCTATGGGTGCTGTGACAGAAAGCACTTTTGTGAAATGAACTTGACAGGAGCACCAACGCCCAAAGAAGACTAAAGACTGGAAACAGAACACAGACATAATCATGCCTGTGGATGAGAAAAAAAGTCAAATTTTTTTGAATACATCATAACTATTCCAACAAGGTGAGAGTAAAATGTTTGTTACTATAATTCTTTAACCTTTTCGCAATTTAAAGAACAAGGTTCAGTGCAATATATGTACATTTTTGATTTGATTTTGGGTACAAAACTATATTTGTTGGTTTGGCCAGTTTCAGGGCCTTACAAAAAAGTATAATTTTATCAATCAACACAACATAATGCCTTCAGAATATTCCTGAACAAATACCTTGTAAACATGCGAAAAGGTTGAAGAGTGTGAGTTTTGAAGACATGCATCCTGTCTTCATAACACATGTACAGTATGCAATTTCAATTTTAATGTGAACAAACTTTAAAATATGTAATGATGTACATACATGTCCAGTTTAGCACTACAAATGTTAAACTACGATGTGAATTTGTCGCACGTTTTCTAATTAACTTAGACTTAGGGTGAATAAAAATGACTTCAAAGCAGATTCACGACACAAAGGTTTAAAGTACAATCATACATTCGTCATTATCACATGCCAGATTATCTAAAAACCATGCCTATTTACATGTACAAGATTATTTTACACCATACATATTTATTTCACTGTTCATTTCTTAGACAAAAATAAATAAAGAGCCTTCCAATTAGGTATTTAACAAAGAACAGTCCCATCTCTTACTCCTTCTGGAGCCCCATATTTTCAACAATCAGTGCCTCCCCCTGAAGATCCTCACACCTTTCACAGGGCATCTTTACCATGAATCTGCAGCTGTATAGTCTGGTGGTCACATGACCATGTTGTCGTCATTGCTGAGCAGCAGTTCGTGGTTGGCATACTGCGCCCTTGCTCGCCACCATCGAACAACGCAGATTCCCATGGCAACAAGCAGAATCAGACCAACGATAGACGTCACTACTGCGCTGATGATAACTGTGGTCTCTGAAACCAAGTACATGTATAACACTGACGATAACTGTGGTCTCTGAAACCAAGTACATGAGTAACAGTGTCATGGAATTATTATATTAACATTAAAATATTTCACTTTATATTATACCTTGCTCAAGACGCTGTCGATACTACAATGAGGGGGTCGGTTTAGAGGAAGAGGGAACTGCCAATCCAACTCATTTGTGTGTGTGTGTGTGTGTGTGTGTGTGTGTGTAAGTGTGTGTGTGTGTAAGTGTGTGAGGGAGGGAGGGAGGGAGTGAGTGAGTGCTTGGGGTTCAATGTTGTACTTAACAAGTTTTCAGTCATATGACGACGAAGGAATCCTTACAGTGCATGTAATGTGCCTCCTTGTTGCAGGACGGATTTCAACCGCTCTTTTATCTAGTGCTGCTTAACTGAAGGAAAGTATGTTTTCCTGCCTGAGCCATTATACTGACTCAGGTTAACCAGTCTTTAAACTATCCCCTTGATGCTAAACGCCAGGCAAGGAAGTTACAACTTCCTCTTTTAAGGTCTTAGGTGTGACCTGACCCAGGATTGACCCTGGATGTACCGCTCCCGCAGAGGACGCTCTACGCCAAGTATGTGCATAACTTCCTGGCTTTAAATCGTGCCAGACCGAACATTAAGGTGTAGGTTTCAGTCTGCTTCCTCACTGGTCAAAGGATGATCAACTGAAGTTGAATATAGCAATTACTTTAAATATTCAACCTTTTCAACCACTAAAGCACTTTTTTCAGTGGGATTTATGCAGATAGTTATAATGAAAACGATGCTAAAATGACTAGGATGCGAGCTTCATAAAAAGATGCAAATTATTTCTGTATTTCTCTTCACAGAATGCCACAAAATATTGGCTGCAGTTGAAAAGATTGAATTAGGGTACCTGAATTAGCCAGCTGTTTTTATACACCTAGAATAATTTTTGATGGTTAATCATACATGAATGTACACCTGGAATAATTTTTAATGGTTAATCATACATGAATGTACACCTGGAATAATTTTTGATGGTTAATCATACATGAATGTGCACATTTTTAGACACATTTGGGGTAAATGCCCTAAGAAAAACTGAGTATTTCTTTAATTGGTGTTTTACGCCGTACTCAAGAATATTTCACTTATATGACAGCAGCCAGCATTATGGTTGGGGGAAACCGGGCAGAGCCCGGGGGAAACCCACGACCACCCGCAGGTTGCCTGCAGGCCTTCGCACATATGGCTGGAGAGGATATTAAAAATTAAACTGCTGCAATGAGACTGTAAGGAAAAGTTATGATGTCGGCAAAAACGAGACAACTGCTATAGAATTCGCAGCAGCCGTTGTGTCAGTGTGAGTGTGGGTTACTACAGATGGGCCTGAGCTCTCTAATATAAAGGCTTTAGGTAAATCAAGTGGTTGGGATAAAACAGTCAAAACAGGCAGCATTTGTGATAATTATAAGATACAAAATTGTTGATTTATTTATTTATTTCATTGACGTTTTATGCCGTACTCAAGAATATTTCACTTATACGACAGCGGCCAGCATTATGGTTGGAGGAATCCGGGCAGAGCCCGAGGGAAACCCACGACCATCTGCAGGTTGCTGCCAAACCTTCCCACTTACAGACTGAGAGGAAGCCAGCATGAGCTGGACTTGAACTCACAGCGACTGCACTAGTGAGAGGTCTCTGGGTCATTACGCTGCGCTAGTGCGCTAACCAGTTGAGGATACAAAATTGAGAAATTGTGATTGGCCAAAAATCTGTAAACAATCTGTTTCTCTTTAATAATACTAAGATGAACTCCATGTTAACTCATTATTCCTCCACCCACCCATCCAGGCCCCACCAAAAAATCTACAAATGTGAATTTACAAATTCCCTGTCCAAGGTCAGGTTTGAACCCACACCTCCTGTCTCTTCATGATTGAAAAACAATTGCCTCTAACCACTATAAAACCCACGACCCTCTCTCTACTACACGTGTATGAAATGACTGTATGTCAAGACTGACTTACTGTTACTTGACTTCTGCCTGGTAGGTGAAGGCTTGGTAGTAGCTGAAAATAAAGAAAGGCTGAAGTTGTAGTCTTATGACATAAAAACCAGTGGGCACATTACTAGGTTCTGAGGTCACTTTCACAACACGTCATAAGAAAAGATGTTGTCTAGGTTAAAAGCGATGTCTTTTATGAGAAATGTTATGAAAAATTGATTTGCAAAGTTTTGTGAAAGTGGCCCCAGAGCTTCAGTACTAGTATACAAAATTTCTCACGCCACCATTTCACCATCATCCAAGTCTGCTGATGTCTAAATACTGAGGTTAGTAATCCATTTATACAGGTTCTGTAAATAACCCAAAACTTGGTCCATCAATAACTAACTCAATTACTTGACTGTGAGAATTCTTGTGATCTAAGAAAGGTATATTGTCAGGTTTGCTTGGAAGGTGCTCTGCTATCCTACTGAAAAATGAAAATTTGAGCACCAAAAGTATTAAATATCTTGATGACACTTTTATTTATATAAAATATGCGCTTCTGATGTAAAATTTACGTTATTTGTTTTAATGTTGATTTTAATAACGCTAAAAGTATGTCATAGATGATGGTGTTAGGTTGATCATGAGACTTAACAGATGCACCTGAAGCAAATCAACACCCGAAGCAAATCAACACCTGAAGCAAATCAACAAATCAACACATGAAGCAAATCAACACCTGAGGAAAATCAACACCTGAGGCAAATCAACACCTGAAGCCAATCAACACCCTCTCTGAGGTACTGACAAACGTCCTGACTTAAAGCCACAGCTGACGAGCGAAAGCTTGATTTGAGCCTTCAACCCGATTGGTCAAAGAGCTGATTGGTTTGGCCAAATGAGTGAGTGAGCGCTTGGGGTTTAACGTCGTACTCAACAATTTTTCAGTCATATGACAAGGAAGGCATCATTAGGGTGCATGTACGTCTAATGTGCCTCCTTGTTGTAGGACGGATTTCCACTGCTCTTTTTTCAAGTGCTGCTTCACTGAGATGACTTACCGAAGGCAAGTAAGCTGCCCCGCCCGAGCCATTATACTGATATGGGTCAACCAGTCGTTGCACCCTTAATGCTGAGCGCCAAGCAAAAAGCTACAACTCAACTCAAAGCTACAAGCTCTTTTAAACTCTAAGGTGTGACCTGACCCAGGATTGACCCTGGATCTACCGCTTCCAAAGCAGACGCGCTACAAATTATGCTATTGGGGCCGGAGGCTTGGCCGAGGGCCATTTATTTACATATACTCAAATTAGTTAGCAAAAGCCTGAACTAAGCTTTCATGATTCACAGGTACTTATTGTTGCAATTAGTATTTTAACACTGACACGTTCATGTTTAACATTGACACGTTCATGTTTAACACTGACACGTTCATGTTTAACATTGACATGTTCATGTTTAACACTGACACGTTCATGTTTAACATTGACATGTTCATGTTTAACACTGACACGTTCATGTTTAACACTGACACGTTTATGTTTAACACTGACACGTTCATGTTTAACACTCACTTGTTCATGTTTAACACTGACACGTTCATGTTTAACAATGACTTGTTCATGTTTAACACTCACATGTTCATGTTTAACACTGACAGGTTCATGTTTGACACGCTCTTGTTTAACACTGACACGTTCATATTTCAAAAAGCATAGCAAACAACACCTAACCGATAAATGTTATGTATTGCTGTCCAAACTCACGCTGTCCTTCTGAACCACTGAACCAATCAATCAGTCAGTCAGTTAACCTAATGTCCTAAACATACATCATCTCTGAGAATCACTCTATCATACTAAACTGACGCATACATTGTATTTGTGAATCACTACAAAACCAATCAATCAATCAGTCAGTCAATCATACAGGTGTATACGTTTCACCTGATGTCCTGTCTTCCTGTACAACCATCCATTGTATCTGTGAATTAATAAATTCGTCAATCAATCATACAGGTGTGTGACTTACCTGCTGTTGTTGAGTATTGTTTACATGCCCCTGACTCGACCGCATAGTCTGGCAGACACACGCAGATGTTACCTTTACACATCTCATTTGGGGGACAGGAGCTGATCATTTCAGAGTTACATTTGACACCGCTGCCTGAAATGATAACATACTGACATTTGACACCACTGCCTGAAATGATAACAGATTGACATTTGACACCACTGCCTGAAATGATAACAGACTGACACTTGATACCACTGCCTGAAATAATAACAGACTGACATCTGACACCACTGCCTGAAATGATAGCAGACTGACATTTGACACCACTGCCTGAACGGATAGCACACTGACATTTGACACCATTGCCTGAAATGATAAAAGACTGACATTTCGCACCACTGCCTGAAATGATAATAGACTGACATTTGACACCACTGCCTGAACTGATAACACACTGACATTTGACACCACTGCCTGAAATAACAACAGACTGACATTTGACACCAATGCCCGAAATGATAACGAACTGACATTCCGACATCATTGCCTGAAATTATAACAGCCTGGGGGAAACCCACAACCATCTGCAGGTTGTTGGAAGACCTTTCTACATATGGCTAGAGAGGAATCCAGCAGGAGCTGGACTTCATTGGTGCGAGGCTCCTGGGTCATTGTGCTGCACTGGCATGTTAATTAGGAACCTAGTTCACCTCTATATGGGTCTACCAGCAACTGTATGTATGGCCACGGGCACCCCCTGGGCTTGGTTTCCTCCCACCATAATGTTGGGTGTTGTCACATAAGTAAAATATTCTTCAGTACGGCACAAATCACAAATCAAAAAAATAAATCACCTCTATATGAACCTAAATATTAAAAAGATATCATTATCTGAATTTTATATTTTTTAATAACAGACACCAGTAAGGATGTGACCAGCTTATATCACTCAAATCACAGAGGGTACCCTAGGGCCAGCTTATGTCACACATAGCAGGGAGGGTGTGACCAGTTTATATCACTCAAATCACAGAGGATACCCTAGGGCCAGCTTATGTCACACAAGGCAGAGTGGGTGTGACCAGCTTATATCACTCAAATCACAGAGGGTACCCTAGGGCCAGCTTATGTCACACAAGGCAGAGAGGGTGTGACCAGTTTATATCACTCAAATCACAGAAGGTATCCTAGGGCCAGCTTATGTCACACAAGGCAGAGTGGGTGTGACCAGTTTATATCACTCAAATCACAGAGGGTATCCTAGGGCCAGCTTATGTCACACAAGGCAGAGAGGGTGTGACCAGTTTATATCACTCAAATCACAGAGGGTATCCTAGGGCCAGCCTATGTCACACAAAGCAGAGAGGGTGTGACCAGTTTATATCACTCAAATCACAGAGGATACCCTAGGGCCAGCTTATGTCACACAAGGCAGAGAGGGTGTGACCAGTTTATATCACTCAAATCACAGAGGGTATCCTAGGGCCAACTTATGTCACACAAGGCAGAGAGGGTGTGACCAGTTTATATCACTCAAATCACAGAGGGTACCCTAGGGCCAGCTTATGTCACACAAGGCAGAGAGGGTGTGACCAGTTTATATCACTCAAATCACAGAGGGTACCCTAGGGCCAGCTTATGTCACACAAGGCAGAGTGGGTGTGACCAGTTTATATCACTCAAATCACAGAGGGTATCCTAGGGCCAGCTTATGTCACACAAGGCAGAGAGGGTGTGACCAGTTTATATCACTCAAATCACAGAGGGTATCCTAGGGCCAGCCTATGTCACACAAAGCAGAGAGGGTGTGACCAGTTTATATCACTCAAATCACAGAGGGTACCCTAGGGCCAGCTTATGTCACACAAGGCAGAGTGGGTGTGACCAGTTTATATCACTCAAATCACAGAAGGTATCCTAGGGCCAGCTTATGTCACACAAGGCAGAGTGGGTGTGACCAGTTTATATCACTCAAATCACAGAGGGTATCCTAGGGCCAGCTTATGTCACACAAGGCAGAGAGGGTGTGACCAGTTTATATCACTCAAATCACAGAGGGTGTCCTAGGGCCAGCCTATGTCACACAAAGCAGAGAGGGTGTGACCAGTTTATATCACTCAAATCACAGAGGATATCCTAGGGCCAGCTTATGTCACACAAGGCAGAGTGGGTGTGACCAGTTTATATCACTCAAATCACAGAGGATATCCTAGGGCCAGCTTATGTCACACAAGGCAGAGAGGGTGTGACCAGTTTATATCACTCAAATCACAGAGGGTATCCTAGGGCCAGCCTATGTCACACAAAGCAGAGAGGGTGTGACCAGTTTATATCACTCAAATCACAGAGGATACCCTAGGGCCAGCTTATGTCACACAAAGCAGAGAGGGTGTGACCAGTTTATATCACTCAAATCACAGAGGATATCCTAGGGCCAGCTTATGTCACACAAAGCAGAGAGGGTGTGACCAGCTTATATCACTCAAATCACAGAGGATATCCTAGGGCCAGCCTATGTCACACAAAGCAGAGAGGGTGTGACCAGTTTATATCACTCAAATCACAGAGGGTATCCTAGGGCCAGCTTATGTCACACAAAGCAGAGTGGGTGTGACCAGTTTATATCACTCAAATCACAGAGGATATCCTAGGGCCAGCTTATGTTTTCACAAGGCAGAGAGGGTGTGACCAGTTTATATCACTCAAATCACAGAGGGTACCCTAGGGCCAGCCTATGTCACACAAAGCAGAGAGGGTGTGACCAGTTTATATCACTCAAATCACAGAGGATATCCTAGGGCCAGCTTATGTCACACAAGGCAGAGAGGGTGTGACCAGTTTATATCACTCAAAACACAGACGATACCCTAGGGCCAGCTTATGTTTTCACAAGGCAGAGAGGGTGTGACCAGTTTATATCACTGAAATCACAGAGGGTACCCTAGGGCCAGCTTATGTCACACAAGGTAGAGTGGGTGTGACCAGTTTATATCACTGAAATGACAGAGGGTATCCTAGGGCTAGCTTATGTCACACAAGGCAGAGAGGGTGTGACCAGCTTATATCACTCAAATCACAGAGGGTATCCTAGGGCCAGCCTATGTCACACAAAGCAGGGAGGGTGTGACCAGTTTATATCACTCAAATCACAGAGAATACCCTAAGGCCAGCTTATGTTTTCACAAGGCAGAGAGGGTGTGACCAGCGTATATCACTCAAAACACAGAGGGTACCCTAGGGCCAGCTTATGTCACACAAGGCAGAGAGGGTGTGACCAGCTTATATCACTCAAATCACAGAGGGTATCCTAGGGCCAGCTTATGTCACACAAAGCAGAGTGGGTGTGACCAGTTTATATCACTCAAATCACAGAGGGTATCCTAGGGCCAGCCTATGTCACACAAAGCAGGGAGGGTGTGACCAGTTTATATCACTCAAATCACAGAGGGTACCCTAGGGCCAGCTTATGTCACACAAGGCAGAGAGGGTGTGACCAGTTTATATCACTCAAATCACAGAAGGAACCTTAGGGCCAGCCTATGTCACACAAAGCAGATGGGGTGTTGCCAGTTTATATCACTCAAAAGATAGAGGGTAGCCCAGGACCAGCCTATGTCACACAAAGCAGAGTGGGTGTGACCAGTTTATATCACTCAAATCACAGAGGGTACCCTAGGGCCAGCCTTGGTCACACAAAGCAGGGAGGGTGTGACCAGCTCATATCACTCAAATCACAGAAGGAACCTTAGGGCCAGCCTATGTCACACAAAGCAGATGGGGTGTTGCCAGTTTATATCACTCAAAAGATAGAGGGTAGCCCAGGACCAGCCTATGTCACACAAAGCAGAGTGGGTGTGACCAGTTTATATCACTCAAATCACAGAGGGTACCCTAGGGCTAGCTTATGTCACACAAAGCAGAGTGGGTGTGACCAGTTTATATCACTCAAATCACAGAGGGTACCCTAGGGCCAGCTTATGTCACACAAGGCAGAGTGGGTGTGACCAGTTTATATCACTCAAATCACAGAGGGTACCCTAGGGCCAGCCTATGTCACACAAAGCAGAGTGGGTGTGACCAGTTTATATCACTCAAATCACAGAGGGTACCCTAGGGCCAGCTTATGTCACACAAAGCAGGGAGGGTGTGACCAGTTTATATCACTTAAATCACAGAGGGTACCCTAGGGCCAGCCTATGTCACACAAAGCAGAGTGGGTGTGACCAGTTTATATCACTCAAAACACAGAGGGTACCCTAGGGCCAGCTTATGTAACACAAGGCAGAGTGGGTGTGACCAGTTTATATCACTCAAATCACAGAGGGTACCCTAGGGCCAGCTTATGTAACACAAAGCAGAGTGGGTGTGACCAGTTTATATCACTCAAATCACAGAGGGTATCCTAGGTCCAGTCTAGGTCACACAAAGCAGGGAGGGTGTGACCAGTTTATATCACTCAAATCACAGAGGGTACCCTAGGGCCAGCTTATGTCACACAAGGCAGAGTGGGTGTGACCAGTTTATATCACTCAAATCACAGAGGGTATCCTAGGGCCAGCCTATGTCACACAAGGCAGAGAGGGTGTGACCAGCTTATATCACTGAAATCACAGAGGGTACCCTAGAGCCTGCTTATGTCACACAAGCAAAGAGGGTTTTACAAGCTTGTTTTTTTTTTAAATAGAACACAGCAGATAGGTTGTGGCCTGTAGTTTTGTTACATTAACAGACATCAAACAACACATGGCCAGTTCATTTTCTTAACAGGCAGCCGAGACGCTTGGATAGTTTATTATATAACAGATGGCCCAAAAAGTGTGAGCAGTTTATTGAAGAGAAAGCAAAGAGAGTGCCACTATGTGGCGAATTAATTCAAAATTCAGCAGATGGAAACCATGTAGTTGTTACACCCTCCATGCCATGCATATACATGTAGAACTTAACTTGAGGGTGTGACCAGTTTATATCACTCAAAAGACAGAGGGTATCCTAGGGCCAGGTTATGTCAGACAGAGCAGAGTGGGTGTGACCAGTTTATATCATGCTCAAGAATGTTTCACAATTTCACGGGTGGAGGAAACCCACTTGCCTGCTTGGAGAAACCTACGCACCTCTTGGAAGTATCTGACAAAGTTCTCCACCTAGACATTTTTCACCAGCGTATTCACATATGAATCATGCCTAATATTGTGCTAAGACAAGGACAATGCCAAATCACTCTGTTGGGAAAGATATAATCTCAATGATAACAATCATTTAGTATTTATAAGCCAAAACTACTACAAAAATGTTTCAAGTAAATAAATCCAATTTTTAATTCAGCTTGTTAAGAATCTGAACAATGGTATTATCTAGTTGTCTCTGAAGTGTTCAAGGAGAAAACAAAAGTGAAATAAGGTATACACCATCAGAGAAAGAACTACCTGCATGTCACAAATGTCTCTTTTTTAATAATCAAATTCTTTTTAAAACACTCAAGCACCAATTCAACACAGTGGCGACATCCTGCAAGTCAATGTTGTCCTGCACTTCCTTAGTGAATGTACCATGTTAAAAAATAGCATGTCAAACATTCAACTGACCAACTGATCAATAGACAGTTAGAAAAACTTAGAGTTACTTGTCACAGCTAAAAATGCAAAGCCAAGCAGCAAAATGTGTGAATTCTCAAGGAGACTTAAAAGGAAAGGAAACCGTAATCGCTGTTCTGACGATTCATTTACATGTATTTATTTGGTGAGAGTTCAGTGATGAATTGAAGATTATTTGCCTCATGCTCTGTTTCGGCTTCAGAACTTACCTGTGATTAGAGGTTGGGGTAAAGTTGTTGTACTTGTCACAGGTGGAGTGGAATGACCTGGCTTCGCGGCCTCGGCATGAGGGTGACGTGTGGTTACCATTGGTTTGGGGGTTGTGGACTGACCTGGAGGGATGCACTGCCCCACTGTCAGAGCAGGAGTCTGTTGGGGAGGGGACGTGGGGTGATCACAGTCCAGTAACAGCTGCTGTAAAGGAACAAGGCTTCTTTTCAGCCCCTCAGGCCAAGTCTCTGCTAGGGTGTAGTCGGCCCTGACTGTGAGATCCACCTACAACAAACAGGGTGGGGGAACCACGGGAAAGGGAAAGAATCATTCAAAGTAAAATAAAAATCAGTAGAAGGGACCTATTTGAAAATACCTGTATCTTATTACCAAAAATTAAGTAAACATCAATACAAAGGCCTCTGAAAATACCTTCACCATGTCTTAAATTTTTTTCTACGCTGAAATGAAATTCAGTTAACTGTTTGGATTGCTAAGTACGCTTTACCGGCCAAATGGATGATGTATGTCAGCAATGATGTCAAGAAACATTTTTTCCACCTCTATCTATGGGTTTTAGGCTAGCCTCTAACAAATATAAAATAACATCTACCAAACACTCTGTAATTGTTCAACATTTTTGCATGTTTGCATGGTGTTTATTATTCACTTTTTGCAAAGCCCTCAAATTTGCCAATCAAACCAATGTAATTTTGTCAGCAAAATCATATTAAAAATGTTCATAAATTACACTGAAAGTTGCTCTTTCATATGCGAAAAGGTTGAGGAATTAGTGTGCCATTTTTCTGTAAAGTACCCATACTGGTTTTTGAAAATTGTCAACCTAACTTTGCAGATGACCGTCCAGAAGCTCTGCACAGAAACCTAACTTTGCTGGTGACCGTCCAGAAGCTCTGCCCGGAAGCCCAATTCTGCAGGTCACTGTCCAGAAGCTCTGCACAGAAACCTAACTGTGCAGGTGACCATCCAGAAGCTCTGCACGGAAGCCCAATTCTGCAGGTGACCATCCAGAAGCTCTGCACAGAAACCTAACTGTGCAGGTGACCATCCAGAAGCTCTGCACGGAAGCCCAATTCTGCAGGTGACCATCCAGAAGCTCTGCACAGAAACCTAACTGTGCAGGTGACCATTCAGAAGCTCTGCACAGAAACCCAACTCTGCAGGTGACCGTCCAGAAGCTCTGCACGGAAACCTAACTCTGCAGGTGACCGTCCAGAAGCTCTGCCCGGAAATCCAATTCTGCAGGTGACCGTCCAGAAGCTCTGCGCGGAAGCCCAATTCTGCAGGTCACTGTTCAGAAGCTCTGCACGGAAACCTTACTCTGCAGGTGACCATCCAGAAGCTCTGTGCGGAAGCCCAATTCTGCAGGTCACTGTCCAGAAGCTCTGCACGGAAACCTTACTCTGCAGGTGACCGTCCAAAAGCTCTGCAGGGAAACCCAACTCTGCAGGTGACCGTTCAGACCCTCTGCTGCAGGTGATTGTCCACAAGCTCTGCTGCAGGTGACTGTCCACAAGCTTTGTACAGGCGCTCTACATGCAGTATACAAACTGTCTCCAATACTGTTATTAGCATGTTAATCTTCAGCCTGGTTTTAACTACTAGCTTGGGTTTTTACGGGGGCTGTATCATATCTTTCCTTGCAACCACCAAGGAAGCCCAAAGAATCGAGGGAATTTCCTGTACGAGTACCGGACTTGACTGACCACATCCTCCTCCCCGCCATCATTACCATTAGGTCATCACAATTTTTTCTGTACACGTAACTATATTAGTATATTCCAGACCGATCGAGTGCAATGGCAAAGGCCTGGGTGACTATGATCTCGAATAGCCATACCCTCGAGCCAAAAATAATGACCCTGTCAGCCATGTATATACAGTATACTCACCCCAAATTCTACACGGTTGTGGGCGGGTGTTCCCATGGTCACATCCAGGAACACATCAGCTGTGACAAAGTCAGTTATCAACCGATACGACAGATCTGTCCGAAAAAAAAAAAAAAAACACGAACAGAGGGTTGAAGACTCAAAGCCATACAGCAAATTCACTGTTCAGTTCTGGTATATTTAGATACTAATTCCCTC
Source organism: Liolophura sinensis (assembly GCF_032854445.1). NCBI lineage: Eukaryota > Metazoa > Mollusca > Polyplacophora > Chitonida > Chitonidae > Liolophura > Liolophura sinensis. Next base: position 4,674,898 of record NC_088296.1, on the reverse strand, counting down.
ACTAGTAAAACATCACTTATTTGGATAGTTTATCTACTTATCTACTTTATTAGTGTTTCATGGCCCACTACACATGTAAATGAATATTTTATTTCAATAAGAGCGGCCAGCATCATGGTGGGAGGAAACCGGTCACCATGTATATTTATGTGTATAATTATTATGAAAATGATGGTAAATGATGCTAAAACTGTGCAAATTATTTCTCTATTAAGTTCTATCAAAATGTTCAAAATATTGGTTGCAGAAGCAGTTGAAAAAGTTGAAGAACTACGGCACATATTTTAACTGTTGGGTATACACATCACAATACTACATACAGTAGATGTATCTTGTTGACTGTGTAGAGTGCATATGTACCATGGACCTGCAAACTGTGATTATGATAGATGCAGACTTATTACTAGGGTCCTGCAGACATACAATGGGCATGTTGACTTGCATGGTTTGACTACTGTGGGCGCAGACTTACTGAGGACTTGGATGGTTTGATTACTTGTGGGTGCAGACTTACTGAGGACTTGGATGGTTTGATTACTGTGGGTGCAGACTTACTGAGGACTTGGATGGTTTGATTACTGTGGGTTTAGACTTACTGAGGACTTGGATGGTTTGATTGCTGTGGGTGAAGACTTACTGAGGGCTTGGATGATTTGACTACTTGTGGGCGCAGACTTACTGAGGACTTGGATGATTTGATTACTTGTGGGTGCAGACTTACTGAGGACTTGGATGGTTTGATTACTTGTGGGTGCAGACTTACTGAGGACTTGGATGGTTTGATTACTGTGGGTTTAGTCTTACTGAGGACTTAGATGGTTTGATTGCTGTGGGTGCAGACTTACTGAGGACTGGGATGGTTTGATTGCTGTGGGTGCAGACTTACTGAGGACTTGGATGGTTTGATTACTGTGGGTGCAGACTTACTGAGGGCTTGGATGGTTTGATTACTTGTGGGTGCAGACTTACTGAGGACTTAGATGGTTTGATTGCTGTGGGTGCAGACTTACTGAGGACTTGGATGGTTTGATTACTGTGGGTGCAGACTTACTGAGGACTTGGATGATTTGATTACTGTGGGTGCAGACTTACTGAGGACTTGGATGGTTTGACTACTGTGGGTTTAGACTTACTGAGGACTTAGATGGTTTGATTGCTGTGGGTGCAGACTTACTGAGGACTTAGATGGTTTGATTGCTGTGGGTGCAGACTTACTGAGGACTTGGATGGTTTGATTACTGTGGGTTTAGACTTACTGAGGACTTAGATGGTTTGATTGCTGTGGGTGCAGACTTACTGAGGACTGGGATGGTTTGATTACTGTGGGTGCAGACTTACTGAGGACTTGTATGATTTGATTACTTGTGGGTGCAGAGTTACTGAGGACTTAGATGGTTTGATTGCTGTGGGTGCAGACTTACTGAGGACTTGGATGGTTTGATTACTGTGGGCGCAGACTTACTGAGGACTTGGATGATTTGATTACTGTGGGTGCAGACTTACTGAGGACTTGGATGGTTTGACTACTGTAGGTGCAGACTTACTGAGGACTTAGATGGTTTGATTGCTGTGGGTGAAGACTTACTGAGGACTTGGATGGTTTGATTACTGTGGGTGCAGACTTACTGAGGACTGGGATGGTTTGATTACCGTGGGTGCAGACTTACTGAGGACTTGGATGGTTTGATTACTGTGGGTGCAGACTTACTGAGGACTTGGATGATTTGATTACTGTGGGTGCAGAATTACTGAGGACTTGGATGATTTGACTACTTGTGAGCGCAGACTTACTGAGGACTTGGATGATTTGATTACTGTGGGTGCAGACTTACTGAGGACTTGGATGGTTTGATTACTTGTGGGTGCAGACTTACTGAGGACTTGGATGGTTTGATTACTGTGGGTTTAGACTTACTGAGGACTTAGATGGTTTGATTACTGTGGGTGCAGACTTACTGAGGACTTGGATGGTTTGACTACTTGTGGGCGCAGACTTACTGAGGACTTGGATGGTTTGACTACTTGTGGGCGCAGACTTACTGAGGACTTGGATGATTTGATTACTGTGGGTGCAGACTTACTGAGGACTTAAATGGTTTGATTACCGTGGGTGCAGACTTACTGAAGACTGGGATGGTTTGATTACTGTGGGTGCAGACTTACTGAGGACTTGGATGATTTGACTACTTGTGGGCGCAGACTTACTGAGGACTTGGATGGTTTGATTACTGTGGGTTTAGACTTACTGAGGACTTGGATGGTTTGATTGTTGTGGGTGCAGACTTACTGAGGACTTGGATGATTTGACTACTTGTGGGCGCAGACTTACTGAGGACTTGGATGATTTGATAACTTGTGGGTGCAGACTTACTGAGGATTTGGATGGTTTGATTACTTGTGGGTGCAGACTTACTGAGGACTTGGATGGTTTGATTACTGTGGGTGCAGACTTACTGAGGACTTGGATGGTTTGATTACTGTGGGTTTAGACTTACTGAGGACTTGGATGGTTTGATTGCTGTGGGTGAAGACTTACTGAGGGCTTGGATGATTTGACTACTTGTGGGCGCAGACTTACTGAGGACTTCGATGATTTGATTACTTGTGGGTGCAGACTTACTGAGGACTTGGATGGTTTGATTACTTGTGGGTTTAGTCTTACTGAGGACTTAGATGGTTTGATTACTTGTGGGTGCAGACTTACTGAGGACTTGGATGGTTTGATTACTGTGGGTTTAGACTTACTGAGGACTTAGATGGTTTGATTGCTGTGGGTGCAGACTTACTGAGGACTGGGATGGTTTGATTACTGTGGGTGCAGACTTACTGAGGACTTGGATGGTTTGATTACTGTGGGTGCAGACTTACTGAGGACTTGGATGGTTTGATTACTTGTGGGTGCAGACTTACTGAGGACTTAGATGGTTTGATTACTGTGGGTGCAGGCTTACTGAGGAATTGGATGGTTTGATTACTGTGGGTGCAGACTTACTGAGGACTTGTATGATTTGATTACTGTGGGTGCAGACTTACTGAGGACTTGGATGGTTTGACTACTGTGGGTTTAGACTTACTGAGGACTTAGATGGTTTGATTGCTGTGGGTGCAGACTTACTGAGGACTTGGATGGTTTGATCACTTGTGGGTGCAGACTTACTGAGGACTTGGATGGTTTGATTACTGTGGGTGCAGACTTACTGAGGACTGGGATGGTTTGATTACCGTGGGTGCAGACTTACTGAGGACTTGGATGGTTTGATTACTGTGGGTGCAGACTTACTGAGGACTTGGATGGTTTGACTACTGTGGGTTTAGACTTACTGAGGACTTAGATTACTGTGGGTGCAGACTTACTGAGGACTTGGATGGTTTGATTACTGTGGGTGCAGACTTACTGAGGACTTGCATGATTTGATTACTGTGGGTGCAGACTTACTGAGGACTTGGATGGTTTGACTACTGTGGGTGCACACTTACTGAGGACTTAGATGGTTTGATTGCTGTGGGTGCAGACTTACTGAGGACTTGGATGATTTGACTACTTGTGGGCGCAGACTTACTGAGGACTTGGATGATTTGATTACTGTGGGTGCAGACTTACTGAGGACTTGGATGGTTTGATTACTTATGGGTGCAGACTTACTGAGGACTTGGATGGTTTGATTACTGTGGGTTTAGACTTACTGAGGACTTAGATGGTTTGATTGCTGTGGGTGCAGACTTACTGAGGACTTGGATGATTTGATTACTGTGGTCGCAGACTTACTGAGGACTTGGATGGTTTGATTACTGTGGGTGCAGACTTACTGAGGACTTGGATGGTTTGATTGCTGTGGGTGCAGACTTACTGAGGACTTGGATGATTTGACTACTTGTGGGCGCAGACTTACTGAGGACTTGGATGATTTGATTACTTGTGGGTGCAGACTTACTGAGGACTTGGATGGTTTGATTACTTGTGGGTGCAGACTTACTGAGGACTTGGATGGTTTGATTACTGTGGGTTTAGACTTACTGAGGACTTAGATGGTTTGATTGCTGTGGGTGCAGACTTACTGAGGACTTGGATGGTTTGACTACTTGTGGGCGCAGACTTACTGAGGACTTGGATGATTTGATTACTGTGGGTGCAGACTTACTGATGTCTTGGATGGTTTGATTACTGTGGGTGCAGACTTACTGAGGATTGGGATGGTTTGATTGCTGTGGGTGCAGACTTACTGAGGACTGGGATGGTTTGATTGCTGTGGGCGCAGACTTACTGAGGACTTGGATGGTTTGACTACTTGTGGGCGCAGACTTACTGAGGACTTGGATGATTTGATTACTGTGGGTGCAGACTTACTGAGGACTTGGATGGTTTGACTACTTGTGGGCGCAGACTTACTGAGGACTTAAATGGTTTGATTACCGTGGGTGCAGACTTACTGAGGACTTGGATGGTTTGATTACTTGTGGGTGCAGACTTACTGAGGACTTGGATGGTTTGATTACTTGTGGGTGCAGACTTACTGAGGACTTGGATGGTTTGATTTCTTGTGGGTGCAGACTTATTGAGGACTTGGATGGTTTGATTACTTGTGGGCGTAGACTTACTGAGGACTTAAATGGTTTGATTACCGTGGGCGCAGACTTACTGAGGACTGGGATGGTTTGACTACTTGTGGGCGCAGACTTACTGAGGACTGGGATGGTTTGATTACTTGTGGGCGCAGACTTACTGAGGACTGGGATGGTTTGATTACCGTGGGCGCAGACTTACTGAGGACTTGGATGATTTGATTACTGTGGGTGCAGACTTACTGAGGTCTTGGATGGTTTGATTACTGTGGGTGCAGACTTACTGAGGACTTGGATGGGTTGATTACTGTGGGTGCAGACTTACTGAGGACTTGGATGGTTTGATTGCTGTGGGTGCAGACTTACTGAGGACTTAGATGGTTTGATTACTGTGGGTGCAGACTTACTGAGGACTGGGATGGTTTGATTACTGTGGGTGCAGACGTACTGAGGATTGGGATGGTTTGATTACTTGTGGGTGCAGACTTACTGAGGACTTGGCTGATTTGATTACTGTGGGCGCAGACTTACTGAGGACTTGGCTGATTTGATTACTGTGGGTGCAGACTTACTGAGGACTTGGATGGTTTGATTACTTGTGGGTGCAGACTTACTGAGGACTGGGATGGTTTGATTGCTGTGGGTGCAGACTTACTGAGGACTTGGATGGTTTGATTACTGTGGGTGCAGACTTACTGAGGACTTGGATGGTTTGATTACTGTGGGTTTAGACTTACTGAGGACTTGGATGGTTTGATTACTGTGGGTGCAGACTTACTGAGGACTTGGATGTTTTGACTATTATGGGTGCAGACTTACTGAGGACTTGGATGTTTTGACTATTATGGGTGTAGACTTACTGGGGACTTGGATGTTTTGACTATTATGGGTGCGGACTACATAGGACACAGGCTTCTCAGGGACCTGTAGATAAATGTCCGCAGTGACTGGCGAGTCACAGGGGTTCAGGCGGAAGCCAAAGCAGAAGTCCACATTCCTGGCAGCTACAGCTGGGATCTGAAACACACAAACAATATGATACAGAAAGAACAAAGATTGTAGCATGAACAAAGGTTGCAGCATGAACAAAGGTTGTAGCAAAATGAACACAGATTGCAGCAAAATGAACAAAGGTTGTAGCATGAACAAATGTTGTAGCATGAACAAAGGTTGTAGCATGAACAAAGGCCTGAGCATTAACAAAGGCTGTACCAGAAAATGATACTTATGCCTGGTGGCATGTTACTGGTAATTGAAAGTAGAGAGAAAAGGGGTAAAATTAATGCCTACAGTGAGCAGAACAACACAAAACATTAACTTCCCTCGTAAATTTAAAGCATTTTCATGTACCACAGCAGAGATATCTTGAATTCATTATGACATAAAACAGATTTAGGACAGCAGTCAGAGAAATAAGTTGTAAATTCATAAAAACTGTAAATACTTAAAAGTCCTGTCCAAAACGCCAATATTTCTGGAAAAACTGTGTGGGAAACATCAAACTTGGAGATAATCCGTAAGTTTCCATGGTGCCATGCACAACAACTTCCATGGTATGTCCCAAAATATGACCCTACAAAATGTCCCCACAACTTCATCCCATAGCATGACTGCTGTGCAGGAACACACTATCCCACAACTTGACCCCACAAAAGGGTTCCATGGTAACACTTCCAAAATCTGACCCTACAAAACATCCGCAGAACCTGATCCCACAGCACGCCTGGGCTTGGTTTCATCCACCCATAAACTTTATCTTCACTATAAACGTGACACCTGTCAGGTGTTCAACTTCACTAAGTGCGACAAATATTAAAGTAAATTTAGTGTTTATTTCATTGTAGCCATACTCAAGAATTTTTAACTTATACAATCACAGTTAAAAAGTTTTATAGGTAGAGAAAACTGGAATGCCTGGTGTAAAAAACCACAGACCTTGGACAATTTACTGACAAACTTTCCCGCACACGACGTGCAGATAAGCACACCACATATTGGTGAGAGACGAGTAACCAACAAACATTACACTGTGTCATCAGCAGCTTATTGTCACTAAGACTCCACATGCTATGAGCAAAGGGCCAGGCAATCTATAAATCTGCTGTCAAAGGCTCATTAGTTCTAGCTGTTATACAAGCACCTTTAACCACTTGGCCACTGTCAGCTCCCTACATGTACAAGTGAAATTTACTTATTTATTTCACTGGTGTTTTATGCCATACTCAAGAATATTTCAATTACACAACAAAGGCCAGCAATATGGTGGGAGGAAACCGGACATGACCAAGAGTAACCCCTGACCATCAACAGGTTGCTGCCTGACCTCCCCACATACTGTTCAAGTGAAATGAACCTTTGTACTGAATGTCTCACCTTGTAATGGTAGATGCCTGTACAGGTGATGCCCGTGCATGTTCTGTTCCGCACACAGGTCATATTCAGGCCCCGCACCGACTGGGTGGAGTTGGCGGCCACATGATGCCATTGGTCACAACTGGAGGAGTTGTGTCCACTTGCATTGGGCACTTGAAACATAAACATAACTTCATAACTCTTCACGTCCAGTTACTTTGTCTTTCCTATATGTACTTTTGCCTTTGTACACTGTGGCTACATTCATGCTCTTATTATATTAAGGTATATGAACACCAGGGCCCTGTTTCACAAAGCCGTTGCAATGGTATGTCAGGCACATTTACCCTGATGGCCTGTTTCTTCTCTTCATGTTTTCACAACAGTTATGACAGGTGCAATTTCTGACTACATCGTGTGTATGTGTGCCTGGGATTATACGTCCTACTTTTAAAGTCATATGCTGAAGAGGAGACATTAGGTGTGTGCACATATATTGTGTCTTCCTGTGGCAGGGCGAGTCAATACCACTAAAGTGCTGCCACCACTGAAGTATCATGCCGAAGACACCAGATATGACAAACGGTTGTGGCCGCAGTGTCGTAAATTAAGATTTGCAGTCCGCGGGTCCACAACCAGAGGAATTTTGGTCACATCAGTCTAAATACTAGAGGCATGTAGCCTAACTCAATTCAGTTGATGGAACATCACTCTCATGTGATGGGTTTGACATGCACATGTATGCTAAACTTCAGCTCAATACACAACAGGCTTTTGGAGTGGATTTAAAGGCCCACTGCAAAGTGGACTGACTGGATTTTTCAATACAATGGTCAACAATGGTGCAGATATATATAGAAAATGTTGAATTATAGAGTGAGTGCTTGGGATTTAACGTCGTACTGAACAAGTTTTTGGTCATATGACGACGAAGGAATTCTTAGAGTGCATGTGATGTGCCTCCTTGTTGCGGGACGGATTTCCACCGCTCTTTGATTTAGTGCTGCTTCACTGAGACACCTTACCGAAGGCAAGTAAGCCGCCCTGCCTGTGCCATTATACTGATACGGGTCAACCAGTCGTTGCCCTATCCTCTTCGTGCTGAACGCCAAGAGAGGAAGTTACAACTTCCTCTTTTAAAATCTTAGGTGTGACTCGACCCAGAAAATGTTGAAAATAGGCCTCAACGTTTCATTTAATTGAAATAATGTCCTTTGTGGTTGTGAAACACCGGCATGGCTGGTGAGTATTGAAGGGACATGATCCCGCGCGACTTTAGTAACCAGTAATGCATGTTGGTCTCGTTGTTGTTTTGACCGTGTTCATGATCAAAACGAACAAATGTAAACAACGACCCACTTGTCGTCGCGATAAGAATTACAAATGCACCACTGGCAGGGATCCCTAGTCGTACGCTTACAAATACTTTCTTTCATTACTTACCCCAAAACAAAAGGCTGATAATTATGCCTCCGCCAAATAAAAGCCGCATTTTGCTGAAGTTCAGCAACCAACATCAATGTTGTTGACGCCTCCTATTTCTACTTCCTGGAGGGTTTTGTCAAATTGCTAAATTACTATGAAGTCGGAAAAATTAGAAAAAAAAAACGGGTTCATTTCTTCAGTAGTCAAATACTTATCATATAATAAAATAACCTTTCATTAAATGGGTTGTCTTCCATTTTTGTATTTATTTTGCCGTAGTATTTCGACAAAATCTTGGAGAAATAGCATTTTGATTTACAGCTGAAATTTACATTTCCGGTTCTATAGTATGAGACGCGTTTGACATTATCATACTGACAGCTGAGGTGACAAGTTAAAAATAAAGACAGGCGTTTTCGAAAAGTTATCATGACGACTATGTTTGAGAAAATGAATACATAATGGCACAGTATCGGAGTAGGTGAGTTGAACAGACATGATGGATACTCTTTCATTCAGTAATTTAAATAAGTCAGAAAAAGTTCAGATAATTTATTTAAGTCAAATCAGTAAGTTACTACAGTGACTGTCATTTCACACATGGTTCATTTAACTTGTATAAGAAATAGAATATAATACTATAACTTTGTCATGTGATATGAAAATGATTAGAAAAAAACAAGTGATGAAAGTTGACATGCAGCATTCTATTTGTTTTATATTTTTGTTGGTGGAGTGTTTGTAATTCAACTGTCAACATGGTGAATTGTTAAGGTGAAAAAAGGGTTAAATTGTAGAGTGGCTTGTCCTGGAACATAGTTCAGACAACAGGTACATTAAAGATAAAGCTCAGAAATGGTCAGGCCTACTTGTGCAAATGATCACCATGTACATAAATAATATTAATCAGGTAACAAAGATCTCCTATATACTTCACCTGACCTATGGCAGCTCAATAAAAATACAAAATTTAACAAGAGCGTTACCGGTGATTAGAGTGTGATATTTAAGGGCTGTTATCTCAAAAAGTGTTGAATATTTTTTTTTCTGAGGACATATATTCTGAAAACCTTTGTAGGAAAGTCCAGTAGGAGGATTTCCAGACCTCTAGCCCCCTGGAAGGGGAAAACCAGTCATCTAAAAATGTTTCCACCAGAAATAAGCATTTCGAGACTGTCAAAAATGAACAGTACATGGTGTTTCTAAAGGGCCATGTCTCAAAAACCACTTGGAATTTGGAGCTATAACTTGGCAAACTTTCCTCATTTATGCTAAGGTATACTTTAAAATTTTTTCAAAATAATCCAAGGGGGTCACTGCCAAAAAAAAAATTTCAGCTTATTTGACACAGAATGACCCATTTGTCTATGTAGCACCAGAATATGATGTGTCCATCTGTGTGTCATACATGTAAGTGGAAAAGTGTAGCAGTGAAATCTTCATAAGGTGGTTTTATCCAGGGTGAAACAGCTTGGTCCACCCATAAAACTAAATCCCAAACACTCCCTCTCTCCACCCATAAAACTGACATAAAATCCTGAAAGTGAATAATTCTTGACTACGGCATTAATCAACAATCAATTAATCAGACAGTCAGTGAGTGACAATTGGAAACTAATCATATCATTATTATTTGTAAAAATGCTTCTTTTATACAGACCCTGTAGTCTTGATGACTCGTTTGAATATATCGAGTGTGCTGCAACAAAGGGAAGCAACTCATCCCCGACGACGCCTGACAGGACGAATAGCCGCACCCCACCACTTACCCAGGAGCAATTCAGTAAACTTCTTGATGCTGAGGGCAGGCTGGTGGATGAACATGCTCTCAGACAGGCTGTTTTCCTGGGTAAAGGAGCCAGCAACCATAATAAGCCACTGTAAATTAATTGTTTGTTTCTCATGACCTTCTCGCATCTAAAATTTGATTGGAAATAATTCAGTTAAATGCAGTATTAAAAGCATTTTCTTATGTTGGAAAAGCAAGTTCATGTTTATTTATATGATGAGTGTTAGTCCAGTGATGAGTCCAGCATTATGGTGGGAGAAGAAACAGGCAGAACCTGGGGGAAATCCACAACCATCCGCCGGTTGCCGAAAGACCTTCCCACGTATAGCAGGAGAGAAAGCAGTGAAAGCCAGACTTTCCCTCACAGCAACCACATTAGTGGGAGGTTCCAGGTCATTGCAACCACATTAGTGGGAGGTTCCAGGTCATTGCAACCGCATTAGTGGGAGGTTCCATGTCATTGCAGCTGTATTACTGGGAGGTTCTACGTCATTGCACTAACACACTAACCACTAGGACATGGAGACTCTGGAAACTTTGACCGAGAATCAAACCTTATCTTATTATAAAGCTACCCTGTTTAGTGAAATGATGGCCTGGCAATGATTGACAGAGAAGGGCTTTAACATCACTGAACTAATTTATATGCTCACTTCTAAAATTTTATCATTTTCGTTCAAATTACGACAGGAGGAGTTGATCCGAGTATTCGTAAGGAAGTCTGGCAGTTCCTGTTTGGTCTCTACCCTTGTACCTCTACAGGCAGGTAAGTCATTTGACACTAATGAGAGGTCCATGCTGCAGGTGTCAAGCAGACACATTCTAATTGTTTATACATAACAGTGTCTGTCTACACAAAACAACTACATATCAACCTGTTTTTTGCCAGTTTACCTTTCTAACACTCTACTTGTATGTGTATCTGTCACTGCGACCACAATCATGTGTTTAGTGTCTGGGGTGTGGCTGCACAATGACCCAGGAGCTTCTCACTAATGTGATTGCCGTGAGTTTATGCCCAGCTTATGCTGGTTGCCTCTGTTGTCATATGTGTGAAGGTCTTCCACCTACCTCCATTTTGTAAGTGAGATATTCTTGAGCTTGGCGTAAAACAGCAATCAAATAAATAAATTGTGTGTGTCTTTTTGCCTCATAATTCTACTCAGCTTGTCAGTTTGTTTTCTGCCACTCTGTCTACCGCTGTGCGAGCATTCGTATGTTTTTTATGTCAGATGTGTGTCCGTTGGCCTCACAGCCTCATTGTGTCTGTCCATTGGCCTCACAACCTCATTGTGTCTGTCTGTTTGCCTTACAACCTCATTGTGTCTGTCTGTTGGCCTCACAACCTCATTGTGTCTGTCTGTAGACCTCACAGCCTCATTATGTCTGTCAGTTGGCCTCACAGCCTCATTTTGTCTGTCTGTTGGCCTCACAGCCTCATTGTGTCTGTCCGTAGGCCTCACAGCCCCACTGTGTCTGTCTGTTTGCCTCACAGCCCCACTGTGTCTGTCTGTTTGCCTCACATCCCCGCTGAGTTTGCCTGTTTACCTCACAGCCTGGCTGTGTCAATTCCGTTTGCCTCACAGCCTGACTGTGTCTGTTAGTTTGCCTCACAGCCCCACTGTGTCTGTCTGTTTGCCTCACAGCCCCACTGAGTTTGCCTGTTTGCCTCACAGCCTGGCTGTGTCTATCCGTTTGCCTCACAGCCTGACTGTGTCTGTCCATTTGCCTCACAACCCCATTGTATCTGTCTGTTTGCCTCACAGCCTGGCTGTGTCTGTCTGTTTGCCTCACGGCCCTACTGTGTCAGTCGGTTTGCCTCACAGCGCCACCGTGTCTGTCCATTTGCCTCACAGCCTCTCTGTGTCTGTCTATGTGCCACTGTGCATGTTTCGCTGTTTTTCTATCTTCCATAATTACTCTACCTTTGCTCACAAAACACCAACTTTAATTGCAATTTATGCACATTTTTAATTTGATTTTGGAGACAAAACTAAATTAGTTGGGTTGGTCAGTTCAAGGGGTTCACAAAAAGTATCATTCCATCAGTCAACACAGAATAATGCCTTCAGAATATGCTAAAATAAACACCTTGCAGACATGTGAAGAGGTTGATGAACTACAGTAATTACTGTCATATACAGAGACAGTGGCGTATACATGAAATTATCTGTAATTATTACATACATCTGTAATACATGAGGAGTCTGAAGATTTTCTTAGAAACCATATAAATTGTGATAAAACTGTTTTCATAAATTTGCCATTTTTCTTGTTATTCACTGTTTCTTGTCCACATACATAAACTGACTGTGTTTTGCATGTTCACATGGAGTGTACGTGTGTCACCATGTTGATGTGACTGTCTGTCTGACTGTCTGTCTGTCTGTTTGTGCATGTATGTGTCAGCAATGTTATGTATGCATGTCTCTGTTCACTTTTGTCCTTCCCCATCCAAAGTGGGAAAGGAGTCTGTGTCCATCAATCTAGTTGTGTGTGTATGCTTGTCTGTATGTGCGTCTTTCTGTGTGTTTGTCTGTGCGTCTATCTGTATTTCTGTTCATCCATCTGTCTGTCATTTTAGATGTCTGTCTGTCTGTCTGTATTTCTGTCTGTCTCTTTCTGTCTGTTAGTCTGTGTGTATGCGTTTATCTGTCTGCGCATCTCTCTGTTTCTGTCCATCTGTCTGTCTGTCATTCTAGGTGTATGTGTCTGTCTGTCTCTGTCTGTATGTCTGTCTGTCAGTATCCCAGTGTCTGTCTCTTAATCTGATTGTGTGTGTTAATGTGTCTGGATATCTGTCTGTGTTTTTGTCCATCTGTCAGTCATTCTGGGTGTATGTGTCTGTCTGTATCTGCCTGTATGTTTGTCCGTCTATCAAGCTCTCGGTTTGTGTCAGTCTAACTGTGTGTGTTTATGTGTCTGTACGTCTGTATGTATTTTTGTCCACCTATCCATCCGTCTGTCTATACATGTATCTGCATGTCTAGCTGTCTGTATGTCTGTCTGTATTTCTGTCCACGTGTCTGTCATTCTGGGTGCATGTGTCTGTCTGTATGTCAATCTCATGGTGTCTCTCTGTCAATCTAACAGTATGTGTTTATGTGCCTGTACATCTGCCTGTATTTCTGTCCGCGTGTGCCTTACTCCATGTGGGAATATTTAGTTGTTTGTCTCTGTATTTCTGTCTGCCCATCTGTCAGTCTGACGTCTGTTCACAGAGAGCGGGAGGTCCTGAGGCTGGATAACTATGTGAAGTATCGGGAGCTGAAATCTCGCTGGAAAACCATGCTAGTGGTACAGAGCAAACCAGGGGGTAAGTCTTCTAGCGAAAACAGCCTGGGCGAGGGGAAGTTAACTGGATGCTGATGCTTGGGGGTAATCAACTGGCACAGATCAATGCCAGAACAGCTTAGGGGGTGAATCAACTGGCAAAAATGAGGGGGAGGATGGGATTAAGGGCAAGGCACTTTTAAAGGCAAATAAAGATCAATACTTCTGGTGGAGAACTTTTTTTTTTTCAGAAGGATGCCTTACCTTCCAAACAAACCTCAAAACATGTTTCAAATAGGAACATATCTCTCAGAATGGGGCAAACTTACATGTAGTTATGTCACTTTCACTAGACATATCAAGACTCAGTGTTCTTGTGTTCCTTGTTGCCAGTAATCTGATGACAATGCCAGTGTATTCGATAAATGCTCTGGTCCTCCATGACCGAGGTGGTTAGCACGCCAGTACGTCGCAATGACCCAGTAGCCTCCTACCACTGCGATCACCGTGAGTTCAAATCCAGCTCATGTTGGCTTCCTCACCAGCTATACTCAGGAAGGTTTGCTGGCAATGGTTGTGGGTTTCCCTACAGGCTCATTCATGAAAATCTGTATGCCTCATGTCAGTTACTGTAAATCTTCAACCTTTTTAACCTCTGAAGTTCTTTTTAAGTGGAATTTATACTTAAAATTATTATGAAAATGATGTTAAAATAATTTGTGGTTGTCATGAAAAATGCAAGCTTCATAAAACTGTGCAAATTATTTCTCTACACCTCTGAGGTCTCTAAGTACTGGTATATTACAAAATATGGGTTGCAGGGGCAGTAGAAAAGGTTAAAAGAATTAGGATACCTGTACTTGTCAAAGGTTGTCACAGGTTGTCACAGGTTGTCAAAGGTTGTCAAAGGTTGTCGAAGGTTGTCACAGGTTGTCAAATGTTGTCAAAGGTTGTTACAGGTTGTCAAAGGTTGCCAAAGGTTGTCAAATGTTGTCACAGGTTGTCAAATGTTGTCAAAGGTTGTCAAAGGTTGTCAAATGTTGTCAAAGGTTGTCACAGGTTGTCAAAGTTTGTCACAGGTTGTCAAAGGTTGTCACAGGTTGTCAAAGGTTGCCAAAGGTTGCTGATTTACACAGAACTCTCCAGTTTCTTGATTCAAAGTAGAATTGTCCAGTATCAAGTTAAATGTTATTGAATTTGGAATTCAAATTAATAAGTAGACAGAATATGGGACTGGGAATAGGGAGTTCTCCAGGACATCATGATATACTGTACTTCACCTGAAATATGGACTGAAAAAAGTGCGCTTTTGGAAGCACATAAAGGCCTTAAAACATAGGTATTTTGATTCCAGCATTTAAAGTTTTGTGATAAATTAGTCAGAATCAAGCAAAATGTTAAACCTGAAAGAAGCTTACATATATTTTTACCACTGAAGTAATTTGGGATTAAGATGTATAGTCTGGTTCATTTGAGACTTAGTGATGATGTTTTGTGAGCATTCTGCAAAGGTATTTACTCGAAAGAACAACACTCAGTTCGACTTAAAGTTATCACAATGTCTGTCATGATATATACATGGAAAAAAGGATATAGGACACAGTTGTCACAGAAAAATATGTAAAAAAAATTCTGTAAAGTTTTAAAAGCCGAGAAGATGAAGTTCATCATTAGGGATATGGCACTGACTGACAATTCACTCAGAGTAGTCATACTGAAGGAGCCAATATGAACTTTGCCAGTCACTAGCACAGAAAGCGTCGCCTGATAATTAGCTGTCACATCCAAAAGCCTATCCATCTTTAAATTGTCAGTGTGGCATCTTATAGTGGATAGACTGATATTGATGCAATAAGTTGGATTTTATGGTTAGTTTAAGTGTTAAACTGGTGCATTGTGAACCACACATGAGCAGGGAACTAAGAATGGCTGACCATGTCTGAATGCTTACATGTTGAATAGGATGAAGTGGTAACTTGGCAGGGTGACCTGACAAGAAAATGGCCTCGGGAGAGTCATTGCTTGAAGAAAAATAATGTGACATTATTTTTCCCAGTCAGATTTATTCTGAAAATATCTTTCCAAAATCTGAATGGAAGCGTCTGTTAATGAATCAGAAGGTCCTGCTGTGTTCGGCCAGCACTGTGGTGGGAGGAGACCGGGCAGAAACCCACGACCGTCCAGTACATGGGAAGGTTGCTTACAGACCTTGCCACATGCGGCATGAGACGAATCCAGTATGACCTGGATTTGAACTCACATAAGATCGCATTGGTGGGAGGTTCCTTGGTCATTGCACCGCACTGCCAGGCTAACCACCTAGACCAGAGAGGCCTCTCAGAATGAACTCAGCTTGGACCTGAATGTGAAGTAAAATGTGCCCCATTAGGGACATGTATAGATGTGGATATACTTCAGAAAATCTACCCATGACTGAACCAAGTACATGTATATCATAGTTTATTAGCTGTTGTTTGTCTTAGTATCATTTTATACTACTGATATTCGCGTTACACATTGTTCATGTATATGGTACAGAACAACATGTGTTTGGATGTTTTCACTTCAGCATCTCCTCTTGAACAAGGACTGGTCGCCAAATATCAGCAGGAAGTAGATGAGGATCTCCCCAGCCCAGACAAGCTTAGTTACGAGGACCCTGGAGACAGAGACCCTGAAGGCAACAGCAGTACCGCCTCGCCAGCTCAGCTTGTCCCAGCGCTTTTCACTGCACAGAAAAACAAGACAGATTTGTCTGAGTCCAATCTCCCTTTCGATATTACCTCCCCTGATGTGCAGCAGAGGATGGAATTCATGAAGCTACAGTCACAGGTCTGTATGGGAGGATGGCTGCCATCTTTTGTTCGTGTGTTTAGGGTTTTGGGGGTTTAATTTCACTTTCAGCACCATTTTTGTCATATCGCTTGTAGCAGGCCAGTTTCATTACAGACATATGCCAAGCCTGCAAATGAGTTTTATGTTAGTGCAGGACATAATGGAAAATTTTCCAGCTATTTACATTTTTGAAAGGGTCCGTTTTGGTCTGAGCATCCACCTCAGAGACTTGGGTTTTAAAGATGATACTTGCTGCCTGGCTTGGTGTTCAGTACCAAGAGGTTTGAGCAAGGAAACAGGACTGGTTGGCCTGGTGTCAGTATAATGTGACTGGGTGGGGTGTCATGTCTGGTGTCTTCAGCATGATCTTTGGTGGCAGCAGCACTTTGGCAGCATGGGCTCGCCCTGCCACAGGAAGACACAGTTTATGTATATACGCACACCTGATGCCTCCTCGTTGTCACATGACTGAAAAATGGTAATACATACACATATAACCCAAAGCATACCTACATGCTACAGTCTCTTCTTGTAGAAGGTCAGTTTCATTACTCATATATATTATATAGTGCTACCTCAATGGAATACCATGCTCACACGACCAAACATGATACCCCACTCACTTTGAACACCATGTATTTATTTGATTTATTTCATTGGTGTTTTACGGCGTACTCAAGAATATTTCACTTATTCAACGACAGCCAGGATTAAGGTGGGAGGAAACCGGGCAGAGCCTGCGGGGAAACCCACGACCATCCGCAGGTTGCTGGCAGACCTTCCCACTTATGGTTGGAACGCCATATAAACCTGTTGATCTACAGCTAATTGTTGAACAGCATCAAATAATTCTGATATTTTTGCCGTCATGGTTGAGCTTCACAGATTACAGTCTGATGTTATATAACACTGTGTGGTTATATATTTATGCCTCCGTCACCATGTGTTTGCAAATCCTTGCTCAAAGAAAGCTTGTTGCATGCTGTTTTCAGAGGACTGACCTAAACTGTCACTCTTGACAATTAAAGTTATACATTTTGCCTGATTCTGACAGCTCTGTTGATCAATAAAAAGGTGCTTTCAGGTTTGTTTAGAAGGTAGAATGATGTATGACATAAGAAGAGTAACTTCATAACCTGAAGTAGTATTTTAGGACATTAATTTCAGTCTGCAAATGCGTTCCAATATTCACATTTGTATGTGATATACTGTTTTTACACCTTGATGTAGCAATGGCCTTATGCAACTATAGCAAAGGATCAGACATATCTGAGGAGAAGTTCATGGTCTGTGTGGCAACAAAACACCAGAACTGATGATACACTGTTGAACATAACACCGTATCTTGGAAAATCTTTGTACCCTGATGTTCGGAATCAGTATAACATTATGTCTTGAAATAGTATTATTTGACTTTGAGTGAATGAGTGAGTGCTTGGGGTTTAACGTCGTACTTAACAAATTTTTCAGTCATATGATGACGCGGGAATCCTTAGAGTATATGTAATGTGTCTCCTTGTTCCAGGACGGATGTCCACTGCTCTTTTATCTAGTGCTGCTTCACCGAGACACCTTACCGTAGGCAAGTAAGCCGCCATGCCCGAGCCATTATACTAATACGGGTCAACCAGTCGCTGCTCTATCCCCTTAATGCTGAACGCCAAGCGAGGAAGCCACAACTTCCTCTTTTAAAGTCTTAGGTGTGACCCGACCCAGGATTGACCCTGGATCTACCCTTCCCAAAGCGAGCGCTCTACCAACTGTGCTGTCTATTTGACATTGATATATACATGTATAATTAACGTGTATCACAAACCCTAAATGACCATAAATTTCATCCATGACTAACTTGTCCATTTTTTTTTTCTGATTCTGAAAATTCTGTTGATTTGAGAAAGGTGTCTTGAGGTTTGCATACAACAATACTCTACTGGAAAATTATTTCAGCACCAAAATAATATATATTTTTTTTTTTTTTTTTTAGCCTCTGAAATGCACTTTTAGCGGGCGGAATTTCATGTCATTCAGGGTGTATGTTTTATATTAACCTTCAATTTGGGAGTTGTGCTTGGTCTAGTTTGTTAGAGACACTGGCTTGTTAATAGGAACATGTATGAGCTCAGGCTTTTGAATTTGTAGATCTGTAATAAATTGATCACTGAACACCAGTTGTCGCTCCCACTATGGTGTGCTTATCCGCAAGTCTCGTAGGAACGTTTGTACGTAACTTGCCGGAACTTGGTGGTTTGCACCGGGCACTCTGGTTTCTTCCTCCCATGAAATTTCTGCCACTGTATAAAGTGAACAGTTCTTGAGTGTGGTATGTAATACGCAACAGTGAGATACTATGTAACAATTTGTATAACAAATACATAAGTAAATGATGGAATAATTTTATATGATAACCTGCAGCTGTTCTTCCCTACCTGTACAGGTGTATGTAAACAGGCAGCAGTTAGACATGGACCAGCTGAGGACAGACATTCGTATCATTGACAAAGATGTGCCCAGGACAGACAGGGACTATGAGTATTTCCTGTAAGTACAGGCTAAGAACAAAACCAGATATCGAGGTAGAGGGCAAAGACATGCAAGGACAGAGAGAGACTGTGAGTATTTCCTGTGAGTACAGACTGTAAGGACAAACACAGCCCTCCAGATAGTGGACAAAGACATTCCCAGGACAGACAGGGACTGTGAGTATTTCCTGTGAGTACAGACTGTAAGGACAAACACAGCCCTTCAGATAGTGGACAAAGACATGCCAAGGACAGAGAGGGACTGTGAGTATTTCCTGTGAGAACAGACTGTAAGGAGAAACACAGACATGTCCAGGACAGACAGGGACTGTGGGTATTTCCTGTGAGTACAGACTGTAAGGACAAACACAGCCCTCCAGATAGTGGACAGAGACATGCCCAGAACAGACAGGGACTGTGAGTATTTCCTGTGAGTACAGACTGTAAGGACAAACACAGACCTCCAGATAGAGGACAAAGACATTCCCAGGACAGACAGGGACTATGAGTATTTCCTAGTACCGACTAAGGACAAAAGCAGACATTCAGATAGGGGACACAAATGTACACATGACAGACAGGGTCTATGAGTATTTCTTGTAAGTACAGACCAAGAACAAAACAGACATCCAGATAGAGGACACAAATGTGCACAGGACAGACAGGGGCTATGAGTATTTCCTGTTAGTATAGACCAAGAACAAAACAGACATCCAGATAGAGGACACAAATGTGCACAGGACAGACAGAGACTATGAGTATTTCCTGTAAGTACAGATCAAGAAGAAAACAGACATTCAGATGATGGACAAAGATGTGCACAGGACAGACAGGGTCTGTGAGAATTTCCTGTAAGTACAGCCCAAGAACAAAACTGACATCCAGATAGAGGACACAAATGTGCACAGGACAGACAGGGACTATGAGTATTTCCTGTAAGTACAGACCAAGAACAAGACAGACATCCAGACAGAGGACACAAATGTGCACAGGACAGACAGGGACTATGAGTATTTCTTGTAAGTACGGACCAAGAACAAAACAGACATCCAGATACAGGACACAAATGTGCACAGGACAGACAGGGACTATGAGTATTTCCTGTTAGTATAGACCAAGAACAAAACAGACATCCAGATAGAGGACACAAATGTGCACAGGACAGACAGGGGCTATGAGTATTTCCTGTAAGTACAGACCAAGAACAAGACAGACATCCAGATAGAGGACACAAATGTACACATGACAGACAGGGTCTGTGAGAATTTCCTGTAAGTACAGACCAAGAACAAAACAGACATCCAGATAGAGGACACAAATGTGCACAGGACAGACAGGAGCTGTGAGTATTTCCTGTAAGTACAGATCAAGAAGAAAACAGACATCCAGATACAGGACACAAATGTGCACAGGAGAGACAGGAACTATGAGTATTTCCTGTAATTACAGACCAAGAACAAAACAGACATCCAGATACAGGACACAAATGTGCACAGGAGAGACAGGAACTATGAGTATTTCCTGTATAAATGTTTGTGTTGACACAATAATAAAAAAAAATGTTTGAATTTGTGTAGAATTTCCAGGTGGCATGTAGTTTGTGCATCATCATAAAATATGAAAGTGAAAATCATCATGATAAAATAGCATCTCTTTGGTTTTCACGCAAAGTCAGTACTGTACCACCTGTCAGTTTTCACAGGGTAATGCCTTTAAAGGAAATACCAGAACAAACAGAGTGAATTAACATGGTGAAACTACCCATTTGTTGAACTTTTTTTTGGTACATTTTGATAGCAAGGTGTAACTGGTTGATTATTTTCTCAGGAGTGTTTTTGGCATTTACATGTAGTTAAGAATGATATTTTTGAACATTTTCTTGGTTGCAAGTATATTCATTTAGTTAAAGATGGTGACAATATTATAAAAGTGTAACAGATTGAGTATTTTCTAGGTTACATTACGCATTATAAAGTTAATGATGGTGACAATAATGCATAACCTGGTTGAGTGTTTGTGTTACAGTGGTAAAAATAACCCACATCTGACACAGCTGAGAGAAGCCCTTATCACATTTGCGGCCTTCCAGACAGACATCGGCTATGCCCAGGGCATGAACGACATCATGGCACGATTCTTAGTCGTTTTCAACTCTGAGGCAAGACTTTACTGCACAGTGTATTCATTTCCTAATTTCTTATACATTTTTAACATGTTGAACATTATCAAATCAATAATTAAAACAATGTCACTTAATAATTGAACGTAATAATTTAAAGCTACTCTAAAATGACCTAAAATTTCACCCCAAAAGTGGGCTTTTTAGAGACTAATAAATGTCAAAAAATATTATTTTTGATGCTGAAATTTCCAAGAGAATATCATCCTCATGTTCCAAGCAGGCCTCAAAACATTTTTCTAAAATCAGCACAACTCTCAGAATCAGGAAAATGGACAGTTTAGTCATGGATGACATTTCTGGTCATTTAGGGCATGGCCTTAAACAAAAGAGACATTGTAAGAGACATTATAAGAGATTATTTCATGATTATCAATTCCTTGTAGAAGATTAGAATATAGCTGTAGACATTCCTTATTGACAGCACCCAACCCCACCCACTCCCACTTTTGTTTTCTCTGATGATGTCAGGTTATGCCAAACAAAGAACTTACTAAGGGTGACCTCACTTCCCTTTGTGGACCAGTATAACCAAGCAAGCATGAGGCAGAGATAGAAAAAGACCAATATCTTCTCAGTGCCTTAAAGTAGTTGTTCATTGTGCAGCCATTTTAACTGTGCATTTATGACGATTTGAAAATTTTGTGGTGGTTTAATTTGTCTTGCAGGTAGAAGCTTATTGGTGCTTTACAAAATACATGATCAGTGTGAAGAATGACTTTGATGAGGAAGGCATGGTGCAGAAAATAGGTTAGTGCTTCATTTCTTGTTGCCATGGTTACAGATTTCCTGGTATTATGTTAACTTATTAATAATGTACAAACTTTGTATCATCAACCCACCAGAATGTGATCAGCCATGATGGTGGTCTAGTAGCATTTGCCGCTTATTAAAGTTAATGTAAAGAACGTCTGCCAGCAACCTGTGGATGGTCATGGGTGCTCTGCTCAATTTCCTGCCTCCATAACGCTGGTTGCTCTTGTACAAGTGAAACACCAATCAAATAAATAGATAAGTAAAAGTTAATGTGAACAGTTTTCATGACTGTAATTTGATCATCCTATGAATGGAACATGATCAGCAATATTGGTGGTCTGCTAGCATTGGCTGCTACTGTTTTCCTCCAAAATGGATGCTAAAAAAGCCATATAAACCATACAACCCTCCATCCTGTGATTTTTGGCAGTATCATTTCCTACATTTTATTGTACAACTTGTATTCTGAGAACTGACCCCAAAGGTTAAAACCTGCAGATGGTCGTGGTTTCCCCAGGGTCTGCCGGTTTCCTCCCCACCATAATGCTGGCCGCCGTTGTATAAGTGAAATATTCTTGAGTACGGCATAAAACACCAATCAAATAAATAAATAAATAAATACAAATATAAATATAAATAACATTTGTATATCTGTTATCATTGTGTTTCCTTATTTGGATGACCAGTTGAATGTTTTTATTTTGTTGCCTGTTTTCCTTTGCCAGATCTTGTAAGGAAACTACTGGAGCAATTTGATAATTCTCTGATTAGTCACCTGGAGTCACATGACCTGGGAGATCTCCTCTTCTGCCACAGGTTAGTACAAACATGTCAGATTGTGTTCTACTTTCACTTGGCAAACTTAACGTATCAAACTTTAGGTGTCACAGATTTGGTGTAAATTTACACCAGCACACCAGCCGTCTCTCTGGACACACCAGTATGCTAAATCTCTCTGATTAGTCGTGAATAAATTTTGATATGTCTTGAATAATTCATGAATTTTGAAAATCTTTAGAAAACTTCATGAAAAAGTCATGAATATTTGTGTATGAATGTGAGTGTGCATGCTTGTGTGTTCTATTACCACTACTTATTCTACTTGTAAAATAATTACAGTATTAAAAAGGCCTTAACAAGGGTGGGTGTTGCGGTGTACAGTTGGAGAGGAGCTCACTCGTAGGGTCCAAAGCCCCTTGAAAATTTATAAGAATGAAAATATACAACAATGAGGTGCCCTTCACCGCTGGTTCCACACCTTGCCCTTTGGAGGCTAGATTAGGCCCTGAGTTTCATGAAAGGGGAATTAAAACGTGACTAGCTACGAATACTCTCTCTTCATGTGTTCACAGATGGTAATAATGAAGCTAGGGCCACCAAATACTTATTCTTTCTCTATATATTTACTAGGTGGTTGCTCTTGGGTTTCAAGAGGGAATTCAATTTTGACGACTCGTTGCGATGTTTTGAGATTCTCAGCAGCCATCATTTGGAGCTATCATCCCTGGAGGCAGCCAATGCCCGCAGACGAGAACAGATGAAAGAGTTTGAAAACCAGGGTGAGCCACTCTGATGTTAGAGGTTTCAAGTATGGATGTATGTATGCCGAAGTGGTTAGCATGCCAGCGCAGCGCAATCGCCCATGAGCCTCTCACCAAGGCAGTCAATGTGAGTTCAAGTCCAGCTCATGCTAGCTTCCTCCCCGGCCATACATGAGAAGGTCTCTCTCCAACTATAGTGCTGGCCTCTATCGTATAAGTAAAATATTCTTGAGTATGACATAAAACACCAATCAAATAAATAAATACATTGTACTTAACAATCTTTTAGTCATATGAGGACATATATTAGTGGCATGTAAATATACTGTGTCTTCTTGTGACAGGGAGAATAATGCCATATTGCTGCTGCCACTGAAATATCATGCCTAAGACACCATACCTGACACCTCATCTAGTCACATTATACTGGCACTGGGCCAACCAGTCCCGTTTCCTTGCTCTAACCTCTCACTGCTGGGGGCCAAGCAAGGCAGCCGCAAGCACCGTTCTTAATCTCTTTGTTACTACTGGAACCAGGGTTTGATACCCAGGTCTCCCAACTTTGAGACACAAATAAAGAAAGAGAGCCTGACTGATATCATCCGACTGACAGACTGCAACTCCCAGTCAAAATACTACATCAGCCAATTAGAAATCTTGATAATTGTCGATGCTGGCATTTTGATTGGTGGGCATGGTTATTATTGGTGTGTTTATAGGACATAAAAGGTCAATTGAGATATTTTACAGTACTTTTGTAAGTTGTTAAACACCAAATCAAATAAATAAAAAAAAAATAATGACTATTGGAATAAATGGATATGATAAATGACGTAGAATTGTACAATTTTTGTCTGAATCTGAGAGTTTTGTTGTTCTTAGAAAGGCATTTTGAGGTTTGTTTAAAAGGTAGAATGATACCAAAATTAAATTTTCATCACCAAAAGTCATACATTATGACATTTACTGCCTGCAAAATGCACTGTTTTGTTCAAATTTTTAGGCCGTTTACCATTAATGAAGTTATTTCCTCTGTTTGCCCAGATGGCGTTTTGAGGACAGTAGACAATCTGACACTCCACTACGACTACACATTTGAGTCCTTCATGTGCGTGGCGCTGCTCATTCAGTGTCGGGAGGGCCTCCTCAAGTGTACAGACTCTGCCATGGTCTTTCAGTGTATCAATGGGTAAGATCAAAATCAGTGAAAGTTATCTATGAAGTAATGAGTAATTTTGATTACTGCCCTGTGTCACAGTTCTTCACTCTGTTGAATGGTAACTTTTCCTGATTTATCAAATCTGTGTCACAGCTCTTCACACTATTAAATGCTAATTTTCGCAGATGTATCAAATTTGTGTCACAGTCCTTCATACTATTAAATGCTAATTTTCGCAGATTTATCAAATCAGTGTCACAGCTCTTCACACTATTAAATGTCAACTTTCCCAGATTTATCAAATCTGTGTCACAGTTCTTCACACTGTGAAATGTCAACTTCCCTGGATTTATCAAATCTGTGTCACAGCTCTTCACACTATTAAATGCTAATTTTCACAGATGTATCAAATTTGTGTGACAGTTCTTCACACTATTAAATGCTAATTTTTGCTGGATTTATCACATCTGTACCCCAGATCTTCACACTGTTAAATGTCAACTTTGCTGGATTTATCACATCTGTACCCCAGATCTTCACACTGTTAAATGTCAACTTTGCTGGATTTATCAAATCTGTACCACAGTTCTTCAAACTATTACAGGTCAACCTTTGCTGGATTTATCAAATCTGTACCCCAGTTCTTCACACTATTAAATGTCAACTTTCCCAGATTTATCAAACCTGTACCACAGTTCTTCACACTATTAAATTGTCAACTTTGCTGGATTTATCACATCTGTACCCCAGATCTTCACACTGTTAAATGTCAACTTTGCTGGATTTATCACATCTGTACCCCAGATCTTCACACTGTTAAATGTCAACTTTGCTGGATTTATCAAATCTGTACCACAGTTCTTCAAACTATTACAGGTCAACTTTGCTGGATTTATCAAATCTGTACCCCAGTTCTTCACACTATTAATTGTCAACTTTCCCAGGTTTATCAAATCTGTGTCACAGCTCTTCACACTTTTAGATGTCATCTTTCCCAGATTTATCAAATCTGTACCCCAGTTCTTCAAACTATTACATGTCAACTTTCCTGGATTTATCAAATCTGTACCCCAGTTCTTCACACTATTAAATGTCAACTTTGCTGGATTTATCACATCTGTACCCCAGATCTTCACACTGTTAAATGTCAACTTTGCTGGATTTATCAAATCTGTACCCCAGATCTTCACACTGTTAAATGTCAACTTTGCTGGATTTATCAAATCTGTACCCCAGATCTTCACACTGTTAAATGTCAACTTTCCCAGATTTATCAAATCTGTGTCACAGTTCTTCACACTGTGAAATGTCAACTTTCCCACATTTATCAAATGTGTGTCACAGGTCTTCAGCCTGTTAAAGATTGACTTTCCCAATGCATGACTCATCAAAGTGTTGTGACATGTACTGTCTGCAGCCAGAACATTTGTGCTAAAGCAGTTCTTTTACTTTTTCCCTTGTTTTCAGCCTGCAAATTGACCTGGACGATGTTTTGGGGAAAGCAGAGAGTTTGTTTTTCCAGTATTGTAAACGAACAGTTGGTGATTGTTTTGTACTGGTGGATGTGCCGAAGTCAGATCATTCCAAAAGACGGGGAGCTAAGCACTGACCTCGTCCAGTCATGTCTCACTGAACCAAAAATACATGAATACAAGAGTTTGTCCCAAAAAGTACATAGATTTTATTAGAGACAAGTATTACATTATCAAAAATATTGCTTCTGATGCTGAAATGTTTCCAGTTGGCTATGCCACTATATACCACTTCCACTATATAACTTTGATTTGTTTGGTCAAAGTCAAACAAACGTGAAAATTTGTTTCTAAGATCGATAGATTGCTCAAAATTAGGCACAAAGAGAAATTTCATCCTGGGTGAAATTTTAGGTCATTTTCGGCAGTTAGCTCATGATGATCCAGTTCGCATTATTTCAGCTGTGACTGACATATGCGTGTCTTGGGTGGAATACTGTCCCTAGCTGTATTAAAACAGGGGGCCTCTTTGGCTGAGGTGGTTAGCCTGCCAGTGTGGCGCAATGACCCAGGAGCCTCTCACCAATGTGGTCAATGTGAGTTCAAGTCCAGCTCATGCTCAGGCTTCCTCTCCGGCCGTATGTGGAAAGGTTGGGCAGCAACCTGCGGATGATCTTGGGTTTCCCCTGAGCTCTGCCTGGTTTCCTCCCAACACAATGATGGCCGCATTAGAACACCAGTGAAATAAATAAATATGTTAAACATTGTAACCATCAACTGATCAGTGTCAACTGTCCTTCACAATTCAGCCAATGTTATGTATGCATACGTCATAATGGTTGTGACATCTGAAACTTTACATTGACCTGAGCATGGTCAAAAAAAATAACAAAAAGACACAACATAGCCCACTAGAACTAAACTTTACCCTGGACTTTGATCACAGGCCCACTTACGCCCAGGACTTTGACCAAAGTCTGCAATGTTGTAGCATAGGCCCACATACACCCCGGAACTATTGTCAAAGTCTGCAATGTTGTAGCATAGGCCCACATACACCCCGGAACTATTGTCAAAGTCTGCAGTGTTGTAGCATAGGCCCACATACACCCAGGAATGATCAAAGTCTGCAGTGTTGTAGCATAGGCCCACATACACCCAGGAATGATCAAAGTCTGCGATGTTGTTGCATAGGCCCACAAACACCCAGGAATGATCAAAGTCTGCGATGTTGTTGCATAGGCCCACATACACCCAGGAATGATCAAAGTCTACAGTGTTGTTGCATAGGCCCACATACACCCCAGAACTTTGATCAAAGTGTGCAGTGTTGTAGCATAGGCCCACATACACCCCGGAACTATTGTCAAAGTCTGCAATGCTGTAGCAGAGGCCCACATACAGTGTACAATGTATTACATTTAGACATGTGTGCGTCCAAGCAGACATTTCTATACCAGCAGTCAACCAACATGGACGTTCCAGGTCACTATTCGCATGACCAATTTTCAAAATTAAGGCCTTTGTGCACAGTCTATAGCAGTCAAATTAATTGATTTCTCCTTGTGAATCTGTATCGTATTTTAGTATTGAGTAGGGCGGGAAACACCAATGGAGTTAATAAATTAATCGTATTTCAGTCTACTTTATATATCTGTTGTTCTGATGCAGGTTGAATGTTGCGGATATTATCTTTTGCTACTTATCTGTGCACAAATATCATTAAAAGTTAAACTGCTAAGTGCCTCATTGTTAGTCAGGCAGGTTTATGAGTTCATTTGTGCATGGCATTGTTTTTTTTAGTACAGATGATACTAGGTGGCTTGAAGATGTTCACATATCCCAGATTAAGCAGAACACGCATTTCTGCCCTTGTCACTACGGCTTTATGTCACTGTGTTTTGAGTTTACTGCGCCTCGATGTCTGAGTTATTGATAGTGTCACTCTAGCAGTTGTCAATGAGTTCACAAGCTCAAATCCAGCTGTCATTAGTTTTACTGCTCAGTTTGTAACGTACATTCACTTGACAAGTGGCGGCTATATACTAGACTCGTTGTCCATTACCCGTGGGTATATCAGTGTTTATTTTTTTGCTACGTCATACTGAAGAAGATTTCACTTATACGATGCCCGTCAGTTTTATGGCTGGATGAAACCACAGTGCCAGAGGTAAACCACCAACCTTTGGCAAGTTACCGACGCACTTTTATTCATGTGACATATATAGAGACATATCATATTGGTGGAAAACTGATGGAAAAGACTTTCTGATCCCTAGCAAGTTTTCTAGTAAAACATTTGTGGCAAAAATATCTCCTTTGAATTATAATCAATACGTACACTATACCTGTAGAAGACTTTTGAACGTTAGACTGTGCAATCGACACAATCCTCGTCTACCGTTCTCCTTCACTAAGGCCCCACACGCTATGAGAGTAGAACGTGGCATTGTCCTTCAAACATACCAGTCAGCAGCATATTTGTCTTATCTTCTATCCCACTCTTTGAGAGGTCGTTCTGACTGCCCTTGTTTGTTTGGTGTAAGTGCAATAAAATCTTCCATTTTAGATGGGACAAAGAAAACAGACTGTTCCTTCATGTCCTCAGATTATGTCGTCACGCCAGGAAGTTGTCACTGCATTGATTGGTCAAACATTCAGGCATATACATATTTAAGTATTTCAAATAAAGCAACTAAGTCAAAGAAAAAAAAATGAACTCAGTAATTTATATTTGTTCCAAATACATGTAGGCGTATTGATTATTAGGCAACTCTTCATACATATTAAACCTGTGTGTGGTCTCCCCCCCCCCCCCCCCACGTTTCCCCCGGTGATAATGCTGGCCGCCGTCGTTTGAGTGAAATATTCTTGAGTCCGGCGCTGAAAACCAGTCAAAGGACTAAATAAATACATATCAATACTTTCATAGTTTATTGAGGTGTATATTGTTTCTAGTCATATGAGCCAGCTTAAATTTTATGTCTTTGGTTTTGTTTATTTTGTCCTCCAGTGTTTTGCATTCATTAAAGATGTGTGTTACTCATTGCTCAAAGACACCCTTTTGACGTCATTTATTTATTTGTTTATGTATTTTATAGGTGTTTTACGCCGTACTCAAAAATATTTCACTTATACGACAGCAACCAGCATTATGGTGGGAAGAAACCGGTCAAATCCCGGAGGAAACCCCTGACCGTCCGCAGGTTTCTGCAAGACCTTCCCAAGGCGGTTGACGTCATTTATTGTTTCCTATTATCAGATATATATGTGATGTAACTGTCGTAAGGTTATGTACTAATTACGAGGGGCCGAGATGGCCGAGGTGGTTAGCTTGCCAGCGCGGTGCAATGACCTAGGAGACCTCTCACCAGTGCAGTCGCTGCGAGTTCATGTTCAGCTCATGCTGGCTTCCTCTCCGGCCGAACGCGGGAAGGTGTGACAGCAACCTGCAGATGGTCGTGGGTTTCTTTCCACCATAACGCTGGCCTTTGTCGTATAAGTGAAATTTTCTTGAGTACTGCATTAAACACCAATCAAATAAAATAAATAAATGTTAGTTTCGAAAGCCTGCACGTGGTATATGTTCAGATTTCTGGTATACTCTGCCAAACTGTGTAAAACTTTGTTATATGTATTGTTATATGTATTTTTTAGGGGAGTAGTTTATGCATATACGAGTGACATAACGTACCATCAAGCATATTTCACTTATATAACGAAGGCCAGTATTATTGTAGGAGGAAACCAAGTAGAGCCCGGGGGAAACCCACGACCACCTGTAGGCTGCTGCAAGACCTTCTCACATACGATTGGAGGGGAAGCCGGTATAAGCTGGACTTAACCTCAAAGCAACCACATTGATGATACGCATCTGGGTGGCTTCTGCTGCACTAGAACGCTAACAATACGGCCAAGGAGTTAAAATACTAACGGTAACTCTTCACCCCTTCCCCATGTTGTCAAAGTGGTTAATACAAGCATATTCTGAGGGCACTATTCTGTGTGGACTGATAAAAGTATACACTTTTTGTGACTCCCTGAAGTTGGCCAAGCCCACAAATGTAGTTATGTCTCCGAGATCAAATAATAAATGTGCTTATTTCACAATGGTAGTGTGCAAAAACTGAAACAGGTTGAAGAATAAGGGTAGTAAGATTTGTTTATACCTACGTGACATTAGCAAGTTCAATACTGGAGCATTCTTTTATAAAAAGGGAAGGCGTCTCCGTGGCCGAAGTGCATAGCACACCAGCGGCGCAATGACCCAGGAGCCGCTCACCACTACCGCTGCTGTGAGTTCAAGTCAAGCTCATGCTGGCTTCTTCTCCGACTGTACGTAGGAAGATCTGTCAGCAACCTGTGAATGGTCGTGGGTGCCCTCCCACCATAAGTCGTATAAGAGATATATTCTTGAGTATGGCGTAAAACAACAAATAAATTTTATAAAACGGATGGCAAGAAATACTTCTGTAAACCTGTGCTGTCTCTGGCCAAGTTACATTACAACATTGCGACAGTATGGCTGAATGAAAGACTCACTACAACAGTGTGGCTGCATGAAAGACACATTACAACAGTGTGGCTGCACGAAAGACACATCACAACAGTGTGGCTGAATGAAAGACATTACAGCAGTGGCTGCATGAAAGACATTACAGCAGTGTGGCTGAATGAAAGACATATTACAACAGTGTGGCTGAATAAAAGACACATCACAACGGTGTGGCTGAATGAAAGACATTACAACAGTGTGGCTGAGAAAAAGACACATGGCAACAGTGTTGCTGCATGAAAGACACATCACAACAGTGTGGCTGAATGAAAGACACATTACAACAGTATGGCTGCATGAAAGACACATTACAACAGTGTGGCTGAATAAAAGACACATTACAACAGTATGGCTGCATGAAAGACACATTACAACAGTGTGGCTGAATAAAATACACATTGCAACAATGTGGCATGAAAAACTATCACAACAGTGTGGTTGCATGAAAGACACTTAGTGCACAGCACAATTTTCAGTTTCTTTCATTTGTCGTTTCGACAACAAAATTGCTTTTTTGCATTAGTTTGTATACGATGTACAGTTTTGTCAACTGAAACTTATTCCTAAAAAAAATAAGAGTAAGCAAATGTCATTACATTTATCTACTGAACCTGCTAAACCCATAGTGGTAGAGAGCGAGTAAGTTGCTACTGTTTAAGCCTTTACATGAACAGGTAAAACCCTGATGTAAATTGACAAGAAGCGGTATTTCACCGGTTACGAGTAATAAACTGCCACACTATCATCGCTGTTCCGGTTTTACTCTCTGCGCCAAAAGGTTTGTTTTTCATTAAACATCTTAAACTTCTGAATTACACCCTTATACTTTCGTATCAGATTTTTAAAAAAACAGGGCCCTAAATAAATACATATATTTTGTTTTTTTTTTGACTGGAGTTTTACTCAAGAATATTTCACTTATACGGCGGCGACGAGCATTATGGTGGAAGGAAGCCGGGCAGGTTGGGAACTTTGACGTCACAGGAAGTTTATCCAGCTTTCATCACGACACTACATATTGGCATAACTCTTTTCACGTATAAGTAAAAGATTACCGAAATAATGTTCCCAAATTCCTCTCTGCTTCTGATCATCAGGGATCGCTCATAAGGCCCATCATAGTATTCAATGTTTGAATGCCTTTCAACACTCTTAAAGAAATCTGAAAAAATAAAGGAAAGTATTTTACGTGTGGTTTTCAGTTGTCTGTATGATCAGCCTTACTTCATATGTCAGCTTTCTTTTACTTTAACAATGCGACATGTTAATTATTTATTTGATTGTTTTCAGCTGTCTGAATTCAAGAATATTTGACTTATACGACGGTGGTCAGCATTATTGTGGGAGGAAATCGCGAAACTCGCGACAAGTTAGCAATTGTGTACTGTACTACACAGACAACCTGACTAGTATGCTATATATAGGGACAGAGAAACTGGCT
This sequence comes from Liolophura sinensis, assembly GCF_032854445.1. Classification (NCBI taxonomy): domain Eukaryota; kingdom Metazoa; phylum Mollusca; class Polyplacophora; order Chitonida; family Chitonidae; genus Liolophura; species Liolophura sinensis. The sequence goes on along the minus strand of NC_088296.1, from coordinate 4,643,042 downwards.
GTATATATGAAGAGACAGAACGATGAAACACCCCGTTATGGTATATAGAGATTGTACGACGTGACAACCTGTGGTATGGTGTGGTCTAGTGGCTGGTAGGTTATACCAATTCGTCAGTGATCCATCACTATGCCATCTGTAACTGTAGCCTTGCTCGGACATGATCCGCTCCGCGCTGTCTCTGTCGTCTACCTGGAATACCTGTAAACAACAAGCAGAAAGCTAATCCATCCGTGCACTACTTTTCTATGTTTCTACAGACCATTTCCACATCAGGTGCGTGGTAAACTTTCTGAAACATCGAGGCATGGATTCTAGCTGGCAGACCAGTCCATACTAATTCATCGGCCAGAGCCCAAAGGAAACCTCTGACATCCGTCAGAAGGGCAAACCTTCACACACAGCCAGACCTGAATCCTAGTCAACAGAGGCCTTCTAAAACTCATATGACAAGGCCCGTAGAAAAACCCTCCAACAAACCTCACAAGCCCTCCGTGGGCAAGGTGGTTAGTGCCTGCGCGGTGCAATGACCTAGCCCTGGATGACTCTTTTATATTTATAGTGGTGCTTATGTAGCCATTGATCGCTGTCATTCATTTACATGCTTAGTGTCCCAGGGAACTCCAAGTTCCCAAAATGGCCGCTGTCTTCTGTCTGTGGTATTCTGGGTACGGTGGTTATCCTGGTTCCCGGCCTCGTGACTGCAAATGCTGTGGCCCAAGAACCCGGATGGTTTATATGATGAGCGGAGAAGTTGAACTTATTGAAATATGCATGTATATTTACGTTTGAGATGATGGACAGCTCGGGATTTAATCTGTTTGACAGACTAGGACCCTAAACACTGTAAAGAAGTGATTGAATAGACTGGAAAGGTCACTAATCCACTGTTTTCCGAAATTTTACGATGATTCCTTTAGGGGTGAATGGGAACAATGTATGACTATGCGAGCACCAGCACCAATATAAGAGAGCGAAGTGTAGTCATCCAGAGCTAGAAACTCAAGGGCCTCTCACCAGTGTGGCCCCTGTGAGTTCAAGTTCAGCTCAAGCTGGCTTTCTCTATAGTCCTACATGGGAAGATCTGCAGCAACCTGCAGATGGTTGGGGGCTTCCCCCTGGTTATGCCTATTTCCCTCCCACCATAATGCTGGTACTAAAATATTCCTGAGTACGGCTTAATAAAATGCATCGAACAACTTTCTAAGATCAACGTAAAAACCGGGCAAATGAGTACCTGTTATGGATGAAATTTTAGTTCACACACGGTAGTTCCTAGATAAAAGGATCAGTGAATTTCACAAACTACCTCTTGCCAGGACAAATAGACTGTCTGGTCTTTTGTGCGCTGGTCCTGTGAACTAGGCAGATTATTGCTGTAGCGAATCCCAAGTCTCTTGAATTTATCGTTGACTTCTGGATTTATCTCCCTCTGAATATCTCTGTTCGTCACCCGGACGGATTCGCCTCTACATCCGGGCTCTGGCGGAATCTCACCGAAAAACGATAGCTGTAACCGAGTAATATGGCATATGAACATTTAGTGACTAACTGATTCAATTTATTCACCATGAACAACACACAGATGCTAGTATTCACTATTCAAATCAAAGTTATGAGCAATGGCTGAAATACAGGCATTAGGATTTATTCTGTACCGGCGACTAACAGGCCAGCAGGGCGCGATGACCCTGACACCTTCCACCAATACGGTGGCTGTGAGTTCAAGTCCAACTCATGCTGGCTTGCTCTACGGAAGTACGTGGGAAGGTCTGACAACAGATGGGTTTCCCCTTGTTCTGTCCGGTTTCCTCCCACCATAATGCTGGTCGCAGTCGTATAAGTGAAATATTCTTGAGTACGACGTAGAACACCAATTAGATAAATAAGCCTGAACGGTATCAAATGAGATATTGCTTCATTGTTTTAGACTTGAGATTTAACACTGTTTCTTATTAACATGTTTCATGATTAGGGTTTTTAGGTGGTGTCACATGAAGTTTATGGAGGGTAGCTTGCCATCCACCACTATGGTGCTTTCATCTCCTCTTGTCGCATGTTTGAGTTCAGTCATTTATTTGCCGACGTCCAGTGGTGTCATACAGACACTTAGGTTTGGTCCAGTCTTAAAACTAACATGAGTAAGCTATGCTTGTGTTTAAGCTGTTTAATGGTTATTTGTTGTGGCCGGCCATGTCGCCAGTTATGTGGTTCAAAGGCAAAGAAAACATTAAAATGAAGTATGTATCAGATGAAAGATCATTACAAATGTCTAGGAAAATAGTTGGATATTTTTTTACAATTTGTTTAGCCTAGTAAAATGCATTTGAATATTTTATACCATGGTGGCCTTTTCTGACCACTATGGGGCCAGTGACGTCACATAAGGTTCTTTTATTCGCCGATTTGACCTTAAAATGAACTATTTCAGGCAAAAAGTATAGATGTGGCGTAAATGACACCTTCTGGGTCACAACAGACCACCGTAAAATCTGATCTTTTCACACAATTTTACTTGCTTAGAAACATTTAAAAAATAAAATCCAACTGTTTTCCTGGACAGTTTCTAATGGTCTTCTATCTGATATATACTTCATTTTAGAGTGGTCCTTGCTTTTAAACTTATTGGAGACATCCGTACATTGTCATTTATCAATAGTTTTTTAACCACTGCAATGATGCGGTCGCTGTGAGTTCAAGTCCAACTCATGCTAGTTTCCTCTCCGGTCGTAAATGGGAAAGTCTTGCTACAACCTGCAGATGGTCGTGGGTTTCCCCCGAGCTCTGCCCGGTTTCCATCCACCATAATGTTGGTCGCCGTCGTATAAGTGAAATATTCTTGAGTACGGCGTAAAACACTAATGAAATAAATAAATAAATTAACCACTGCAATGTTATTGAAGCTCATATCTGCACACATTATGCTTCACTATAATACATGGAATATAAATCAGTAAAGACACTTATCTACCACTAAAATGAAGAAATTAACAATGAAACATTGTCATCTTTCGTGTCGAGGTAACTCACCGAAAAGTGAAACAAATATCTGCAGCTGTTTATAAAATGTGATATGAAGCATATGAAAATCTATAGGCAGGAAACACAAATGGGGTGAAAGTTGGACAGCTCAATGAGATATTTGGGAGAAAATGCAAATGGCAACGTAGTCAGTTGCAGTTAACATAACTGCATATTTTGCCTACTTCTGCTTAAGCTAAGGGGTGTGTAATTTGCTGCTCTGTAAGCATTTGCATTGGCAAGAGGCAGTACTTCAGGTTACGTGTGGCCATTTGTCACCTGTCACGCTGTGGTCGCTGCTCTGGTTTTACTCTCTATGCTGTGCGTCTATCACTGTGGCCGCTGCTCTGGTTTTACTCTCTATGCTCTACGTCTATCACACTGTCGTCGCTGCTATGTCTTTTCTCTCTATGCTCTACGTCTATCACACTGTCGTCGCTGCTCTGTTTTTTCTCTCTATGCTCTACGTCTATCACACCTACCATCGCTGCTCTGGTTTTTCTCTCCATGCTGTACGTCTATCACACTATCGTTACTGCTCTGGTTTTTCTCTCTATGCTGTACGTCTATCACACTGTCGTCGCTGCTCCGGTTTTTCTCTCTATGCTCTACGTCTATCACACTGTCGTCGCTGCTCCGGTTTTTCTCTCTATGCTGTACATCTATCACACTACCGTCGCTGCTCTGGTTTTTCTCTCTATGCTCTACGTCTATCACACTATCGTTACTGCTCTGGTTTTTCTCTCTATGCTCTACGTCTATCACACTGTCGTCGCTGCTCCGGTTTTTCTCTCTATGCTCTACGTCTATCACACTGTCGTCGCTGCTCCGGTTTTTCTCTCTATGCTGTACATCTATCACACTATCGTCGCTTGCTCTGGTTTTTCTCTCTATGCTGTACGTCTATCACACTGTCGTCGCTGCTCTGGTTTTTCTCTCTATGCTCTACGTCTATCACACTGTCGTCGCTGCTCCGGTTTTTCTCTCTATGCTGTACATCTATCAACTATCGTCGCTGCTCTGGTTTTTCTCTCTATGCTCTACGTCTATCACACTATCGTTACTGCTCTGGTTTTTCTCTCCATGCTGTACGTCTATCACACTATCGTTACTGCTCTAGTTTTTCTCTCCATGCTGTACGTCTATCACACTATCGTTACTGCTCTAGTTTTTCTCTCCATGCTGTACGTCTATCACACTATCGTTACTGCTCTAGTTTTTCTCTCCATGCTGTACGTCTATCACACTATCGTTACTGCTCTGGTTTTTCTCTCCATGCTATACGTCCTAATTATACTCTTCCCGTCAGTGATGGACATTAACCCATTGTTTGCAAACTTCTACTTCCACTGGTAAATAATTTCCCCTTATAATCCCGAATACTGATCCCCTGTTTCCATTAAACATCATGCAACAGAAATGGTTCATCTTTTTTGAATAGCCCATGTGATTGATTTTATTGGTGTTTTACGCCGTACTCAAGAATATTTCACTTATACGACGGCGGCCAGCATTATGGTGGGTGGAAACCGGGCACATCTCGGGGAAAAACTCACGACCATCCGCGAATAGCCCATAGTGACAGAGCATAAGAAAACAACAGAAAATATCTTGGCTATTATATCTAAGGAGGTAAGTTATCAAATGAGCATTATTACCTTCGAAAAGCCTTGGGTAACCCTTTACTTCAACATATAACTCTGTATCCCTGTTTACTTCACTGTAATGCGCTAAGTTGACAAGTTACCGGAAGTCTCCAAATTGTCATAGTCCCATACACCAGGCATCTAAAATAGTCTCCTCGATATCGTATCATAATTCTTTTTGGCTCGATCAAATTTCAAAATGTATTCAATAAAGGTCAAACAGAACTGTAGAACTCAATCGGCAACCGATTTATTTTCCAAATTTAGCCTCGATCTGCTACCACGTGATCATTTCCTCCGCCGGGATTAGAACACCGGCGTAGTAATTTTCTTTCATGCATTGTCTTAGTAACATGAAAACAAGTTAGTCACGAATACCCTGGTTATGTGAGTGTTAAATGTTAACAACTACATGTATATCAGCCTTCATCAATCACATGGTTAATACGTAACATTCTTGGCGTTTCTCTTACTTCTGTTGTAAAAACCTTTCTTTTTCATATGGACTTTGGTGCGTGAAATAAAGCATTATTACTATTATTATCTCTTTAGATAACATTTTTTTAATCCTGGTGGTTGCTTCACTGTTTTTCAGGGGCGGCAAATATAAAAACAACTGAATTTTTGTATCACGATCTGTGTTTGTCAGTTGGTGTCACAATGACAAAGATATTGTTGTGGGCTAACGAATTTATTCAGTGAGTTGCCGAGACACGAAATTTGACTTTGTTTTAATGTAAAGGTTTATTTGTTACTTTTTTTTTTGCTGGCAGATAATTTCCCCCAAAGGAATCTTCTCTGTATAATGAATCAGATTATGTACAAATATGAGGACCTATGGTACAGTGGTTAAGAAACTGCTGATAAATGACCATGCAGGGGTTGTTCGTGACAGCCTTCTTTAGTCAACTTTGCTACCTTTAGTAAATCTCCATCATTTCACATAAATGACAATTTGTGATGGTAAAGACTATACTTGCATGTGTTGGTCATTTGGGCAGGTATGCCATCTCATTATGCGGCTCGATGGTGAAACATAGCGGTTCTCGGCTGGCTGTCGATACGCCCGACGCTACGGTCTCTCTAACCCCAGTTCCTCCCTCATAAGGCATTGTCTCCAGCCCCAGCTACCTGTTGAAAGAAGCCACGTCCTGCGCTGTTGTCAACGGAAGCCCTTTGAAGAGGACGGCGCCAGATACTGGAACGGTTTTGGTGACGTCCTACCAGCTCCCGTGAAAGCTTCTCTGTAGATGTCATTTACGTAACATCGACGACGCTGGGGAAGCCGTCCCGGAGCCAGGCAGGTAACGCGGCATGCCTGCCCCATTGAACACCTCCCAAGTGCGGACGACCAGCTAGAATCGGCTGACCCTCGGAGAAAAGTAAAAGCGCTAATTAAGTCAGTGTCATTGAAGGCTTCACGGTGGACCTTGGTGGAATAACCCCTCCATGGCGTCAATGAAACTTGGCTAATACACGCTAGCAAACGCCGGACGTGCATGGTACATGCTCCGTTTACAATAACACGACTAAGCAATCTGCCTTATGGTCCTCGGTTGGGTAAGCAAAGCTAAACCCTCTGGGCAAGGCTAAGATATCTGCTCAGGTAACAATTCTTGTCAGCCACGATATTACTGGCCTGGCACGGATGATCTTAAGAGAAAGCACGCCGTGTGTTGAATGTTTTCATGCGGCCTTCTTAGGAGAAAGCCTCTTTGTGAAACGACAAAAAACAGGCTATCCAGTTTGTGGAAATGATATGTGCTTAAAGACTTTAGATTGCTCTAACCTCACATATCAAAGAATCCAAAGAATTGAACAGATCAAGAAATTCGAGAAAACTTGGAAACTGACATTAATGTAGATTTCTTAAGTACCGTCAGTATGGCACATGTCAGATTTTGGCATCTGTCTTCTCAGGCAGTTTCATGCAAGGAGTGCCCACGATCATAATCCTTTATGCCTTAGAATGTTGGTGTTTTCTTCACTTTTATGCAAGAAGTGCCCGCGCTCATAATCCTTTATGCCTTAGAATGTTGGTGTTTTCCAAACTTTTATGCAAGAAGTGCCCACGCTCATAATCCCTCTGGCTCCTCTTATAACTTTATGTCACTGCAACCGAAAGGGCAGACACAAAAGGAAAAGATAGAAGGCAGGCAGACACAACGTAGGCAGGCAGAAAAAGGAACAGATAGAAAGTAGGCAGACAGAAAAGGAACAGATAGCAGGTAGGCAGTCAGAAAAGGAACAGACAGAAGACAACCAGAGAGAAAATGAACATAAAGAAGGCAGCCAGACTGAACAGGAACACGCAGACAGATCAAGAACAGACAGAAGACAGGCAGACAAGAAGGAACACGTGGAAGATATGCAGACAGAAAAGAGACAATAAAATTAAGACGTACAATAAAATTAAGAAGACAGGCAGAAGGCAGACAGACATAAAAGGAATAGACAGAAGACAAGCACACAGAAGAGGAACAGACAGAAGGCAGCCGACAGAAGACAGGCAGACAGAAGACAGGCAGACAGACAGAAGACAGGCAGACAGAAGGCAGACAGAGAGAACAGAAAGAAAGTAGCTGACAGAGAGGGAACAGACAGAGGAAAGGCACACGGAAGGCAGTTAGACAGACAAGGAACTGGTATAAGGCAAGCAGACAGGAAAGGAACCTACAGAATTCAGGCAGACAGAAAAGGATGAAGCAGAAGGCAGGCACACAGAAAAGAAGGAGCAGACAGAAGGCAGGCAGACAGAATGTTTCACATATACGACATCGGCCATGATTTTGGTGGCCAGCTATGTCAGGGAGACATGGTTTTTCAGTTTGCTTGTTTCGAGTGACACATCTCAGTGAACACTGTGAACTCGTCATGTAAAACCTTTACCAAAGCTATCTACTCCTTTTTTCATACGTATGTAGTACGTCACACTTTTCAGTATATATTATGTGCTCATACAACACTTACGGTAATTTTTACTGCAATTTGGACATGGATATGACATAAGTCCCCTTACCTCTCCCGAACGCAAACGATGGCGAACGTATTCGAGATCGTGCTCATCCGCGCACTTCCCTTACACGAGGCAGTGACAAGCAGACGATGAAGGGAAACACAACATGGGAAGGTATGGCAACACTGGGCGATATTCCGAGAACTACGTCTAATAATAATAATAGACAGTATAGCGTAACACATGTATACTTTAGACAACAGAACAATCTGTAGTACCCGATTAATGAACTAAATGTCACAATTTTTTCATCAGATAAATAAAAATGGTTGAAATAAACCCAAAAACACACATGTCGGTGAAAGGATATATATATGAATATATATTACGAATGCATCATATATAATGCAATGGGTATTAGATAACGGATTCTGTTTAAGGGTCTTTAACTAATGAGTAGAGCACGTATCTCAAAACAAGCAAAACACAAATACAACCATGTTTATATTGTTGAAGTCAGGAAATATTTATTATCAAACAATAAATCGCTGACTGGTACTGATAAGTTATTAAATAGCAATAAAACAGTAAAAACAAAAATTAGCCACGTCAGATTTTGGCATCTGCCTTAAGGCAATTCCATGCAAGATGTGTCCACGCCCATAACCCTTTGGAATGTTGATGTGTTCCTCACTTTTATGCAAGAAGTGCTCACGCTCATAATCCTTCATGCCATAAAACATTGATGTGTTCCTCACTTTTATGCAAGAAGTCCCCACCTCATAATCCTTCATGCCATAGAATGTTGGTGTGTTCCTCACTTTTATGCAAGAAGTGCCCACGCTCATAATCCTATATGCCATAGAATGTTGATGTGTTCCTCACTTTTATGCAAGAAGTGCCCACGCTCATAATCCTATATGCCATAGAATGTTGATGTGTTCCTCACTTTTATGCAAGAAGTGCCCACGCTCATAATCCTATATGCCATAGAATGTTGATGTGTTCCTCACTTTTATGCAAGAAGTGCCCACGCTCATAATCCTATATGCCATAGAATGTTGATGTGTTCCTCACTTTTATGCAAGAAGTGCCCACGCTCATAATCCTTCATGCCAAAGAATGTTGATGTGTTCCTCACTTTTAGGCAAGAAGCGCCCACGCTCATACTCTTTCATGCTTAGAATGTTGATGTGTTCCTCACTTTTATGCAAGAAGCCCCCACCTCATAATCCTTCATGCCATAGAATGTTGATGTGTTCCTCACTTTTATGCAAGAAGTGCCCACGCTCATAATCCTATATGCCATAGAATGTTGATGTGTTCCTCACTTTTATGCAAGAAGTGCCCACGCTCATAATCCTTCATGCCAAAGAATGTTGATGTGTTCCTCACTTTTAGGCAAGAAGCGCCCACGCTCATACTCTTTCATGCTTAGAATGTTGATGTCTTCCTCACTTTTATACAAGGAGTGCCCACGCTCATAATCCTTCATGTCATAGAATGTTGATGTGTTCCTCACTTTTATGCAAGAAGTCCCCACCTCATAATCCTTCATGCCATAGAATGTTGATGTGTTTCTCACTTTTATGCAAGAGTGCCAACGCTCATAATTCTTCATGCCATAGAATGTTGATTTGTTCCTCACTTTTATGCAAGAAGTCCCCACCTCATAATCCTTCATGCCATAGAATGTTGATGTGTTCCTCACTTTTATGCAAGGAGTGCCAACGCTCATAATTCTTCATGCCATAGAATGTTGATTTGTTCCTCACTTTTATGCAAGGAGTGCCCACGCTCATAATCCTTCATGCCATAGAATGTTGATGTGTTCCTCACTTTTATGCAAGAAGTGCTCACGCTCATAATCCTTCATGCCATAGAATGTTGATGTGTTCCTCACTTTTATGCAAGAAGTGCTCACGCTCATAATCCTTCATGCCAAAGAATGTTGATGTGTTCCTCACTTTTATGCAAGAAGTGCTCACGCTCATAATCCTTCATGCCATAGAGTGTTGATGTGTTCCTCACTTTTATGCAAGAAGTGCCCACGCTCATAATCCTTCATGCCAAAGAATGTTGATGTGTTCCTCACTTTTATGCAAGAAGTGCCCACGCTCATAATCCTTCATGCCATAGAATGTTGATGTGTTCCTCACTTTTATACAAGGAGTGCCCACGCTCATAATCCTTCATGCCATAGAATGTTGATGTGTTCCTCACTTTTATGCAAGGAGTGCCCACGCTCATAATCCTTCATGCCAAAGAATGTTGATTTGTTCCTCACTTTTATACAAGGAGTGCCCACGCTCAAAACCCTTCATGCCAAAGAATGTTGATATGTTCCTCACTTTTATACAAGAAGTGCCCACGCTCATAATCCTTCATGCCATAGAATGTTGATGTGTTCCTCACTTTTATGCAAGAAGTGCCCACGCTCATAATCCTATATGCCATAGAATGTTGATGTGTTCCTCACTTTTATGCAAGAAGTGCCCACGCTCATAATCCTTCATGCCATAGAGTGTTGATGTGTTCCTCACTTTTATACAAGAAGTGCCCCACGCTCATAATCCTTCATGCCAAAGAATGTTGATGTGTTCCTCACTTTTATACAAGGAGTGCCCACGCTCATAATCCTTGATGCCATAGAATGTTGATGTGTTCCTCACTTTTATACAAGAAGTGCCCACGCTCATAATCCTATATGCCATAGAATGTTGATGTGTTCCTCACTTTTATACAAGGAGTGCCCACGCTCATAATCCTATATGCCATAGAGTGTTGAGGTGTTCCTCACTTTTATGCAAGGAGTGCCCACGCTCATAATCATTCATGCCATAGAGTGTTGATGTGTTCCTCACTTTTATGCAAGAAGTGCTCACGCTCATAATCCTTCATGCCATAGAATGTTGAGGTGTTCCTCACTTTTATGCAAGAAGTGCCCACGCTCATAATCCTTCATGCCATAGAGTGTTGATGTGTTCCTCACTTTTATACAAGAAGTGCCCACGCTCATAATCCTATATGCATAGAATGTTGATGTGTTCCTCACTTTTTATGCAAGAAGTGCCACGCTCATAATCCTTCATGCCATAGAATGTTGATTTGTTCCTAACTTTTATGCAAGGAGTGCCCACGCTCATAATCCTATATGCCATAGAATGTTGATGTGTTCCCTCACTTTTATGGAAAGTAATTATGTACAAAGGCTTGTGATTCAGACCAGCTTGTAGTGAATCAATCAGCTTCATTAGTAGGTCCCCAGTTACCCCAAGTTCTGAAATTTCTGTTGCGGTATATGTCGAAATCATGTAAAAAGCCTCCTATGCCAAATCTACCCCAATCTTGAATACCCATTTGTATGTGTGTGGGGGTTTTTTTTGGCATGTACACTTTTAGATGAGATCTACCTTTGAATGGAACAATTATTTCATCGACAGAGTGGCTCTACTCTGCAGGAATTGAGAGAAATTTTGTCGTAAAGCATCGAACCAGCTTCGAATTCTCCACAACTTATCCTTCTTCTACTCATCAGTGACCATGTTGATGTTAACAAGACCATATCTTGTGACGTACTCCAAGTAAGATCATTCTAGAGATGTTGTTGTCACAGATTTCAGTCTCAGAGAAACCGATTTGTTTGGCCAGCTACATCTGTCAGCATCTCATCTGTGTTGAAAAGATTTAGGTATGCATAGGGTGTTGCAAAATTACTTCCCTTGATAAATGCGTAATCTGCAATTCTACATTGCCACGAAACTGTATGTTCCAGGCGGAGTAAAGTTTCCAAACTGTAATCTGTAGTCATTTGCTGACGTAGGGCATTTCCTAGCAAAGGTTGCCAATAGGGGCATCATCGTCAGACGAATCTGTTGCGAGAGTTACGGTGAGAAACAGCCCCAGATGTTGTAGGATTTACGGTACGGACCATTTACCACTGTTCACATCTGTATGAAAACTTGGTAGCAAAGACTGACGTCATCAGACGTCATCCATCTCTGTACTTAACCAGCTTGTTTTGAGACTCCGCCGAACCAAAAAAAGATCCGTAACAATTCACTTTTCCATGAAAAAATTGCTCCGTCCATGCTTGACTGAAACTCGCTTGACTGTTACTTTTAAAGACAAAAGATTTCAAATTCCAACTCCACTATTGTCCAGCTTTTCCACGTATTAAATGGTCCCTTTCAGGTGCCAGAGATTATGGTTAAACACCAGGTCCGATTGTTGTGCACTCGGAACATTTCGGGGATTTCCGGTCGGCCGTCAACCACCTCCGGAAGGGTTAGGTTATAACTATCATATTTTGGTGGTATTTTACGCTGAATACCATTGTGGCTGGCGTTGGTTATACTACTTAATATTTTTGGAACAAACTGTTTATTAATAAAACTACTTCAAAATAAAAGATAACACCAGGCTAAATGTACATTTATGACTCGATATAAAGTATTCCACATGAATTTTTAAAAATATTGCTTATTGCCTTTGTGATATTGCTTAACTGAGATATCGCAGTTCTGAGTAAACAAAATCACACACACTGAGCAAATCCGACGCGCCGCCATATTGTCAGTTTTGACCAATCAAATACAACTTATCTCTGTAACCCAAGAAAACAGCTGTTGCAGCTCTCGTCACCCGAACACTTCTTTGCTTTCAACCATATGTGCGTGGGGTACGAGTAAGGCGATATCGTGTTTTCAGTTGTTCTAACACAGCGCAATCCATTACCTCTTAAGAATTCCAGATAAAATATTGATTTGTGGCGTTAGGAAAAACGTCGCTTTTGGGTCTGTTTCTTCTCCCCTTCCTGAATAACTACAGTTATTATATTTTTGTTTTGGTAATTTTTTTTTATACCAGTACAGCCATTTGCCCTCACGGGTTACTTCATGCACTGACGTCCATTGCGGATATAAGAGTGACCAGCAACCGTCTTTCTCCCACGTAACCAAGGCGACCATGTTGGACCCAGCATGTTGTCAAGGACGACCAGCTCTCCCTGTTTCAACTGGACCCCGATAGCGTGTTTCCAGGTGACTTCTCGCAAGTGCTCCAGGACTTCCGGCTCAATGGACGACCCGTCACCGTAGTGAGCGTTGGAAGGAAATTTATCCTCAGGGATATCCACGAAGACCAAAAGGGTGTGCCTGAAAGTAGCTCACGTTCAGATGAGCTGATTAAACCAGAGCTCTTCTCCTGGGAAAAAAGTAACGAAGAAGCCTAGTAAAAAATACGTGGGTTTGAAACATGGAAATTTTGAGCAGACTGAAAGAAACGCACCTCTGCTTCAAGAAGACATGTTCAAGTAGTCAAGTTGTCGAGGTTTTCACCGGTTACATGTGACTGAGAGTTAACTATCAAATAATGTAACGCCGGAAAATATCATCAAAATTTAACAGGTATGTTTTCCTTTCCTCGTAACCATGTACCCTAAGACAGCACGGTTAGTGCCTAATATACAGACAGAACGATGAGACAAGCTGGCTAATATTATATACAGACACACAGAACGAGGTGACAACCTGTGGTATGGTGTGGTCTAGTGGCTGGAGGTTATGCCAACTCGTCAGCGACCCATCAGTATGGAACCTGTAACTGTAACCCTGCTCCGACATAATCCGCTCCGCGCTCTCTCTGTTGTCTACCTGTAACACCTGTAAACAATAACCAAAATCTGAGAGTCAGCTCCAACTTTCATATACCACTTGTAAACCGTTTTCAAAACAACGTATTGCACTATATACCGCAAGAATATGCAAGAAACAACATATACAGGGTAAAATGAAAAAAACTGGTAGCACGTAAGAGAGAGACATCAGTCATGTCAAATATGCAATGCTGCAGTAAAGATAGTCAATATTCTAGGCACAAATGACATCCAGTTTGAGTTTTAAACACATAGTTTGTGGATAATTTCAGGCTGAATACAAATATAAGTTCTGTATCGCATTCTGGCTTTGAATGCTACAGTGTAAGATCAAGAGATCGCGTAGGGCCTTTGTTCACATTTCCCCATCACTGACTGATTGCTTAATTTGACCCTGGTTCATTTGTGTGATATATATATATATATATATATAATATATAATATATATATATATATATATATATATATATATATATATATATATATATATATATATATATATATATATATATATATATATATATATATATATATATATATATATATATATTGCCGGATAGGTGTTTTCACGCAGTACTGAAGAATATTTCACTTATACGACGGCGGCCAACATTATATGGTGGGGACAAACTGGAGAGATGCCGGGTGAAGACCACGACCATCCGAAAGTTGCTAACAAACCTTCCAAGTACGACCTTAAAGGAAGCCGCTGTTGATATATGGTGCACAGTTACACATAGTACCCACAGGGATCAGGCCCGCTGTTGATATCTGGTGCACAGTTACACATAGTACCCACAGGGATCAGGCCCGCTGTTGATATATTGCGCAAATGTTACTAATTAGAAATTAGAGAAATTCATTAAACCTTGCAACATCACAAGAATGACAAAATGAAGAGTTTTTTAAAAAAAAAAAAAAAAACACAAATGCCGTGGGAGCCTTGACATTGATGAAATGATGGCCTGTTCTTTGAAACACTAATACGTTATGTTGTTCAAGGAAGGCTTAATGGAGGTTCCCACACTACCTCTTGCCACGACAAATAGTTTGTCAGGCCCTTCCTGTCCTGGTCCTGTAAACTAGGCAGATGATTGCTGTAACGGACCCCAAGCCTCTTGAATTTCTCTTTGACTTCTGGGTTTATCTCTGTTTGAAAATCTCTGTTCCCCACCAGGACGGTTTCACCTCCACATCCGGGTTCTGGTGGAATCTCGCAGAAAAAAATAGCTGTAAAACAATTTAAATAGGCCTACTTTTGAAACATTTAGTTGCATAATATAATTTATATTACGTCGTACGGCATACGGAGTAAAACCAGAGCAGCGAAGATAATGTAATAGCTGGCAAATGGCCAGACGTAATCGGTAAGATACAGCCTCTTATCAATTTGCCTTACATTTTTATTCTAACTGTTCATGTAAATGCATAAATAGTAGCAAATAACACGTCCCCTGGGACCATGGCGCAAGCAGAATTAGGTGACACAAATATACAGTGATGTTAAATTATTGACATTTATTAGGGACGTCATTGTTATAGAATTACTGAAAATGCTGTGCTGTCATCACATTTAACATACAAATACGTTAGATCATGCGGCGGATTCTAATACATGTCAGTTAACATAACTGCTTTTCTTATTTGATTTTGCTTTATGCCATTCATGGCTAGGTCTGTATCTCGTTACTTTTTAAATATTCATATGTACAGTTAGAAAAAAACCCATGATATAAAATGGCGGGAAGGGTATTTCACCGGGTAAGGCTGGCCATCTGCTAGTTATCACACTGCCGTCGCTTCAGCAAGTAATTTGGGTAAAAGTAGGTTAAGTAAGTAAAAACAAATAAAAACAACTGCAATGGTGATTTTTTGCAATTCATTGGACAACAGCGGTCAAAAATTATTCAAAATGCCGCGTTGTCACCCACATTAAATAAAAACGAAAATTATCGTTGAACGTCACCTTGCTTTCCACCAATGCGATACACCTTTAGGGCATTCTACAGCTATAACAGAGAGTTTCAGCTGAGAGTTTCAGCCTTTGGAAGGTTCGTCAGGTACTTCCCAAAGCTTGGCTGTTTTACTACCTTATGTCAACCTTTTTTCTCCTTTAAAACTGATCGTCGGCGTATCAGTCAAACATGCTTAAGCAAACATGCTTAAGTTTACAGCGCTTAATCCACGTTAAAATAAATCTACGTGACGGTAAAGACTATACTTGCATGTGTCGGCCATTTTGGCAGGTAGGACATCTCATTATGGGGTTCGATGGTATAACAGGGTGGCTCTCGACTAGCTGTCATGACGCCCGACTCCACAGCCTCTCTAACCCAGTTCCTCCCTCATAAGGCATTGTCTCCACCCCCAAGTACCTGTTAAAGGACGCCACGTCCTGCGCTGTTGTCAACGGAAGCCCTTTGAGGAGGACAGCGCCAGATACTGGAAGCTTCTGGCGCAGGATGGTTTTGGTGACGTCCGACAGCTCCTGTGAGAGTTTTTCTGTCGACGTCAGTTGCGTCATATCTACGACGCTGGGGAAGCCGTCCCGGGGGCCGGCCCAGGTAACGCGGCATGCCTGCTCCATTCGAGCCTGCCAAGTAAGGACGACCGGCTAGGATTGGCTGACCATCCGGAGAAGTAAAAGCTCTGATTAAGTCAGTGTCAATGGAAACCTTGCCGGAATTGCTTCTGCATGACGTCAGCGACGCGGGAGTGCGCCTACTGGACGCCAGACGGATCGAGGTAAACAAAAGTCGCCCGTGCTTGCTACACTCCACTCACAGTGCTCATATCGTAGCTATGAACTATTTGATCTGTCCCCGTGTCTCGGTTGCGTAAGCAAAATGTAGTCCTCTAGGTTTCTGCACCCCAGAGCAGCTATACGCCTAGGTAAGCGACACGCTCAGGTCGTGATCGACCATTAACCATCAGACTAATGCATGATGTGTACCTTAACACTGGACCATTTGAGTTTATACCATGGTATTTCATTCTCGTGATATCACAGCTCATTGCGAGTTTCAAGAGATAAGTCATGTGCAATATGTATGTGTTATATGTAAATAGTCAAATTTACACAGAAAAAGGTTACTTTTGGCTGAGTGCCCCTGCTTGACGTGACTCAAATGTTATTCATGTATATATAATATATATGTATACGTACCACCCGAAGGTCGTTTATGTAACGTCTGGTGAACGTAAAGTAGCGGAGTTTATGAAGATGATTTTTTTTTTTCAACATCTTCAGTCACCATCTTAAGGCATATAGTCGCATTCATATGAAAACATATAAAGCCAGGCTACTTCTTTTAGGCAGTGGCTCATGTTCAGCTGACCGGCCCGATAGTACAGTTGGTCGAGCATCCGCTTCGGGAGCGGTAGATCCACGGTCAGTCCTGGGTCGAGTCACACCTTTAAAAAAGGCTTTAAAACGCTTGGCGTTTAGCATGAAGTGCAAACGACTGGTTGACCCATATCAGTATAATGGCTCGAGCTGGGCGGCTTACTTGCTTCGATAAGGCGTCTCAGTGAAGCTGCACTAGATAAAAGAGCGGTGGAAATCCGTCCAGTAACAGGAGGCACATTGCATGCATTGTAAGGATTCTTTCGTCCTCATATGACACCAAGCACTCACTCGCTCACTCAGTCATGTTCCGCTGTCTGTAAAATCAGTCCAACTCGCTACCGAATTGCCTTTAGTCAGACACGTAACAACATGAGCTCTACACCTTGAAATGTTGGACATCTATTTTATTACAAAGAAAATGCAGTTAGAATACTTTTTCTCATCTCGAGTGACGTCATATTTATTCAAAATCAGTTGCTTGCTTGGCAATGGCTAATTTAGTAATTTCTTTAGAGTAATTTCTTTCACAATGGCTGCACCAACAAACGGTTGGAACAAACTTCACGCAGTAACACAGCCTACACTACTGTCTCTGAGAATAGACTACATCGCCTTAATTTCCTAACATACATCTCTAAAACAATACTGCCGTGAGATAATATACTACTACAGATATAAATTAAAATTCATTTATTATAAAGTTATACTACTAAAATGTATAAACAATTTCACATATGGCAGTGTCAAAAACAGGGTTTACGGTAAAGTCGATAGCAGTTTCGGAAACAGGTGTCGGCCTTCGTCAAAACATGTTACACCCATTATCCAACATACCACTGTTTTTATTAAATAATTATGACTTCATCTGGGGATTCTAGCCGTCAAAATATATTATGTGTAATTACCGTAAATATACAAAAGCTCGAAGACATGTTAGTCATGCTGAATTGATTTTAGAAACATTGTAGGGAGAAGCACAAGCTGCTTCGTGTGTTGGTATGGCAATCGCACCGCGCGAAAGGTTGGGGGATTTTTATATATACTAAAATCAGGGGATATATATTTAGGGGATTTTTATATATACTAAAACCAGCGGGTATATATTTAGGGGATTTTTATATATATTAAAATCCGCGGGTATATATTTAGGGGATTTTTATATATATTAAAATCAGCGAGTATATATTTAGGGGATTTTTATATATACTAAAATCAGGGGATATATATTTAGGGGGTTTTTATATATACTAAAATCAGCGGGTATATATTTAGGGGATTTTTATATATACTAAAATCAGCGGGTATATATTTAGGGGATTTTTATATATATTAAATTCAGGGAGTATATATTTAGGTGATTTTCATATACGCTAAAATCAGGGGGTATTTATTTAGGGGATTTTTATATATACTAAAATCAAGGGGTATTTATTTAGGGGATTTTTATATATACTAATATCAGGGGACATATTTAGGGGATTTTTATACATAAAAAATTATCATACTGTTATGACATTCGACTTTGTGTTGACCTAAGTACTGAATGTTATAAGTATATGTATAGACATCTATGCATCTTCGTCATGTGGCTGAAAAAATTACTTAGTACTGCGGAAAACCCCAATATACATACATACATACATATTAACGTAGCCCCCTATTTCGATGTAAGCTAACTTCACAAGAGAAATCTTAACTGAAAATAACAGCTCAAACTTGTCCATGTTCTTAATACGTATCGATTTCTTAAGTCGTCCGTAGCGTAGGTATTCCAACGCCATTATTGGTAAACATGCACCTTTCAACAGTAATGCAACGGTTTAAACTTTTGAATCAAACAAGTCGAACCAACTTCCGCCATGTTTTGATTTCGAACTTCCACCTAATCCCAGTAAGGTACATGCTGGCTGTTCCAAATTTTCGTCTAATTAGCGGGACGTTGGGATTTTATTTGATTTTTTTAATCCCTTTTTGCTTTTTTAACTTTTGATTTTTTTTTTTTGATTTTTTTTTGTTTTGTTTCAAAGATAATGGTACTATAGATATTGGATTTCTTTGTCAACAGTTTATCTGTGAAACAGCCAGCGCGTACCTTCCCGGGATTTGATGGGAAGTTAGTAGTGTCCCAACTAGATCTGGGCAAAGAGCAAACCAAGTGACACGTGGATCTCGTTAGGAGAGGTGGATCCTCTGGAAACAAATTGGGATCGATTCGACTCGAATGGGTACGAAGAGAGTTTATATCTGGGAATCTTGGTTCATAAATAAAAAAAAAAGGACATTGCTTTCGAAATGCTGACCTCTCTAAGCATGGCAAGGGACTCTGATGATGACCGCTACGTATACCGTCCACATTATGGGGATGGGTCTATATAGGCGTCAGAACACAAACGACCAAAGAATTAAAAAAGTATACAAAGCACAAGATTAGGACGGATTTGTGACAGAGAAAGCAGCCAGCAGCTTTCAGTGATGTTGGAAAAGAGCATGGAGTGTTCTGGGCAAATGAATTAAATTAGAATCCAAATCGATTCTACACGACTGAAATCGTGTAACAAGTGGTCGACAATAAATAGCAAAGGCTTTTCAAAGATATATTGCCATATTTACTTGATTTAAAGGAAACTTCAGATCCAAATGGTACATTTTATCTAGACTACAAAGATCAGAACGGCTTCTTGTCACGCAAACATTACGACAAGATGGATAGTTTCAATTATTACATTGTAAGTTGGCCTTAATTTGGTAGCAACATACCGAAGGGATCTGTATCTGGCGTTTAAATAGGCTATCTGGCCTTGTAGCAAATGTTAGATCCTGTGTGTTATGTGACGATTTCAATTAAGATCACAATTACTGCAGAAACTAGTACGTCAAGGTTATTCCATCATACGCCTTCATTCCAAGTTCCTTAAGTTTTTCAATGAGTATAATTCTCTTGTGAGTAAGTATGGACTGAGTGTCTATGGTACTCTGCTTCATAACTATGTCTAATTATGCTGAATTTGGGGCTAGGGACAGAATGTTCGTCCTGATGAATTAGATTGTCACTTTGCACATACGATTTTTTTTTTTTTTTTTTTGATTGGTGTTTTACGCCGTACTCAAGAATATTTCACTTATACGACGGCGGCCAGCATTATGGTAGGTGGAAACCGGGCAGAACCCGGGGGAAACCCACGACCATCCGCAGGTAGCTGACAGGCCTTCCCACATACGGCCGGAGAGAAATCCAGCATGAGCTGGACTTGAACTCACAGCGACCGCATTGGTGAGAGACTCCTGAGTCATTACGCTGCGCTAGCGCGCTAACCAACTGAGCCACGGAGGCTCCTTGCACATATGAACAGCTGTGATCAAATCTCAACTAAGATACATATTTTGTTTATCGACAACTCAAAACCTACCATGGTATACGCGATTTTGATACTGATTTCATTCGCAGGGCCCTGTGTGGCTGAGTGGTTGGCCTGCTAACGCAATGGCCTCTCACCAATGCGGTGATGTGAATATCGTGGGTTTTATTTGCGTTGTAGACTCTTCCCGGGAAGAGGAGAAATAGTCTTGAGTACAGCATTAAACACCAATGAAAATAAGTAAGTAAATAAAAGGTTGAAGATTTAGGGTATACAGGTACGTTTTTCATATACCCAGCTAAACGAAATTTGTGAGGGAAATAGGGAGGGGGGGGGGGGTAAACTAGAATGACGCTGTCTGTCCGTCTGTCTGGTTGTAGACACGATTTTGTCCTTGCATCTCCTCCCAAACTACAGCATCGATTTCTATGAATCTTACCACACACCTTGCCTATCACCTGAACTTGTGCATGTTTTAGTTTAATAGCAATCGAGTAATTATTTTATTAATTGCCCCAATTTAGAACTTTTCGTAACAGTGCTTTCCATGCATTCAGATTTTGTTCAAACTAGCATGCCGATTTTGATGAAACTTACCACATATCTTGCCAATCATCTGAACTTGTGTATGCTTAAGTTCAATTGTCACAATCACCTATCCTAAACTTGTTCAAATGAAAGCTTAATTACAGTCGGCTAATTATTTTAATGTTTACTCCCGTTAAGGTACTTGCTATAAATGTACGCCATGAAGGTCCTATGAACCAATAGATATGAAGCCAAACTAATCAACATGACGTCCTGTCATTTCCTTACAGAAATTTATATTCTGGTTGTTTTGATAGCTTAAAGAATCAAATTACAGTAGTTTAAACGCCTTGTTTTAATGATCTTTCATATTAAGTCATTAAAAATGATATACTATTAACACAATATCTTTTTTTTTTCAGTTTTTTTCAATGGCTTTTTATGAGAGGGGAGGTAACAAGGCTCCAGGTATTGGACCACTCAATGGTTACATATATTGATGACACTACCTTTCCTGTGTTTACAGATAAGACGTCATCAGTTTGAGTAGTTATGACGACGTCACTTCCGGTAAGCGTGACATACGGGTTTTGAATACATGTTGATAAATAATACCGACTTAAAATAGCCAGTGTGTTCGGATTTACGTCGATCTTATCCAGAAAGGCAATACCAGCGGCAGAATGGCATCACATAGAGTCCTGGTCGTCGCTGACGAGGGGCAGTTTCAAACAGAACTCGCAAACGCAGGGGCTAAACTTGTGGTGGTGGATTTCTTCGCGTCATGGTAAACAACAACAACGCCATTGATCTCAACTACGTCACATTAAGAAGCAGTTGTAATACTTAACTGAGGCTGCTTCAGACTTATGTGTTTGCTTTCAGTAGGTCATTTTGCTACGTCTAGTGTATGATAATTTTCCAGGTCGGATGCGATATGTCTGTTCAGTAAGTTCATTAAGAACACACAGTACAGAATTCCAAACTCTCACTTCCTTCACACTTATGGCAAACAAACTCAACTCACGTGCTTATTTCTTTGTCATTGTGCAGTTGAATCTTGAATATTGTCTTCCAGATTTACTAATCTCACCCGCTAAACTAATTTATTCGCTTGTGGTCACATTAACTGCAAAAATTTGGAAGGTTTTGAAGAGCTTGTTGTGGTTTCTGAAATGTGAACCGTGCGGTCGCTGTGAGTTCAAGTCCAGCTCATGCTGGCTTCCTTTCCAGCTGTATGTGGGAATGTCTGACAGCAACCAGCAGATGGTTGTGGATTTTCCCCGGGCTTTGCTCGGTTTCCTTCCACGATAATGCTTGCCACCGTCTTACAGGTGAAATATTCTCGAGTACGGCATAAAAAAGCAATCAAATAAATAAATAAATACATTGGATGTAACCGAGAAACATTGAAAACGTCTTGAAAACTATGACATGTTCATTGCAGTCTGTAGATACAACATCAGGCTTCACAATACAGCCCAGAAGAACTTTAAAAAAAGCTTGTTTGTAAAGTGCAGGTGCGTTTTGGTGGCACAAGCACAGACATCTTTAAGAGCAGTTCCATTGAGTTGGCGTTCGGAAATGTGTGGTGAATTTTGTGAGAGACAGGGATGGACTTGATGAATATCAGAATTTTAAAATAGCAATGAGTATTGTGTTCTATGATATGTGAATGTGTGCTGAAAGACCTAGAAGTGGAGTTCAAGTACATATGGGCTCTGTGGGAGTTAAGTTAATGTTGCAGCCCAGTGTCATTGACCCTCTTCTCAGATGTTTAGTTTGAGAAGCAAATTCTTCAGTGAATTGACATCATATCCTCTATCACAAACATGCAGCATCATAAAACCAAGCTGCTCACAACACTTTATAAAGCTTCTTACCAGGGTGAATGGGACTCAGCCATGATTATGTCAGCACCAGAACAAATATACGAAAAACAAACTTTGTCATCCAGGGCTAGCCATGGTCAAGTTAACATCCAGAAACCTTTGAAGTTTGAGGTAAAGTTGCTAGTAAAGCAAGAGCATTTCAGATTGACACTCTGTACTTGACATTTGCAGCTTCTCTGTTTTTTTTGTTTTTGTTTTTTTTTTGTCACAAGTGAGTATGGACAGGAACATGCAGCATTTGACTTCTCTGTATGTACCTTGCAGATCACTTAAATAACCATAAACTCTTTTTCTTTTTTTTTTTTTTAAAAGCTTTTTTGAGATCCAGATGAATTCCCTTAACTTTGATTTTAGGGAATATACATGTAGATATCATCTACATCTCTTGTCATGAAAAAGTTGTGGAATTTCACTTGACATCGTGTAAATGAGAACCGCTCCTCTGTTACAGGTGTGGGCCATGCCAGAGGATAGCTCCAAGCTTTGAGCAGTTCAGTCGCACCTACCCAAATGCTGTATTCCTCAAGGTGGATGTAGACCAGACGCCGGTAAGTCTTTGTTTATTCAGAAAATATGACAGGTGCTAACTAGGGGGATGTTAGAGCAACGAAACATGACTGGTTGGCCCATTATCAGTGTGACATGACTGGGTGTAGGTGTCATGTCTGATGTTTGTGGCATGGTACTTCAGTTGCAGTATCCCTTTGGCAGCATGGACTCGCCCTGCCACAAAAAAACACAGTGTATGAACTCACACTGAAAGGCTCCTTGTTGTTGTATCACTGAAAAGTATGATGTAAAACCCCAAGCGTACATTTCTGTGTCAGTCTGTTGAACCATTTCATTTTTCTCTCCTGCTCATCTTAAATGACAAGAAGGCGATTGGAAACCTGCTCTCACAGCCAAGTCCGTTCAGCATATTGTAGGGGTGCTGTATTCCCAGTGTGTAAAAACAGTGCAGTAAGGGAGAAATCAGATTTTGATCCAGAAAACTTTGATCTAGGGAGATGGAAGAAAAAACCCCACATGGTGTGACATTATACTTATTGCTGCGATTATAGGTGAAATATTGATTCATTTTTGCCAGGATGTAGCTCACAGCCGAGATGTCCGAGCCATGCCAACTTTCCTGTTCTACAAAAACATGACCAAAGTGGACAGCTTACAGGGGGCGGACCCTGCGAGCCTGGAGGCTAAGATTAAGCAGCATTATGAGGGAGAGGATGGTGTACAGGGAGACGCACCTGTCAAAGGACACGTAAGTCAACAACCAAAGTAGCATGACGCTCGTGTGGTAGCGTAATTTAAGTTCCATGTTGTTTTTGGTTGTTTTCAGTCAGAAGTCTGCTTCCACTTCCGTGGGTGCACCTTTGGTGACAATGAGCAGTTGATGACACTCATGTTCCCTTTGTGTAGTATTATGTTCATTTAAGATTGCTTAACTCTTACCCATCTCTACTTCACATGCAAAATTTTGTTCGGAACATGTCAACGATCAGTGGTTTACCTCAGGCACTCCGTTTTCCTCTAACCATTATATGTATCGTTTTGGAAAAAAAACAAAACGGAAACAAAGTTCTCCAAAATGGCGATAAACAGTAAACAATTCAGTATCAATCCAAAGTTTAGTCAAATTGAATATTTCAATATTTTTTGAAGGCCAAGTGTCAGTATGCATGTACTGGCTAAGCCTGTGCCTGGTGTCATGTCTGGTTAGGGTGACATAAGCAGAAAAAAATGCCTCCACTTGTTATAGAAAAAACTCACATCTGATTGGATAAAACTGATGACATGCTGATATATACATACATTTAGACTAGTGTTGTTGTTTGTTTTTTAAATGTGGAGAAAACATTACAAAAACATAAAGTTCAGATGAAATAATGTGAATAGTGGTAAATGCAGTATTTAATATTTTTTCAATTTTTGATTAGAGAGAGTAAGACTCTTGAAAATAGTTTTTATATAATGGGTATTTGGGACCACCTTGTGGTATATATCGGTTTAGCATAATAATGTTTTAAATGAGAATGTAACTCAGCTTTATTAAATACATGTATATTTGCACTGCAATTTGGCCTTTTCAGCTAACAAATGTATTCAACCTGGATTTTGATCATATTTATATTTTTGATTTATTCATAAATATTATCATAATTAGTATTAAACGTATGTCTTACTCTTTGGATATAAATAACAAATTTACATTCAAATACATTTATTAGACATGCATCACATCTTTATTTACAAGGTTATAATGTAAGGACAATATGTGGTCCTAAAGACCTTCAACACAGAAATACTTTCAGTAAAATTGAAAAAATATTAAAGACCATTGCTTGCAAATAAGATTTCACACTCTTTCATCTAAATTTGGCATCATTTTTTTATATTTTCTTCTCCTTTTAAGCAGAATTGGATTCATATGTGACTGATTATAACACTCATTCTCTCTATCATTGTAGGGAGATTTGAATAGTTTTCTGAACAAGTCAGGCTGTGAGTGTCTGAATGAATCTGACGATCACCCGTTCACTCATGCGATCACTCAGAAGGGTGGGTACCTGGAATCAGATTGTGACGAGCAGGTGGGTTCATTAACGATCAGATTTATTACTTATATACAGGTGAAATGTCAGAATTTCCTTCACTGATAAAAGTGATATTTCTCTCAGTTAGATATCGCTATGTTTATTACATTTTGATATTTCACACTCAGATGCCATGACGTCAAAAAAAAGACACGCTTTGTTTTACAGCGTTCCAATCCATGCTTAGTGAGATATCATACATGTAATATAATTTTAGCCTACTTAACCATTGGAGATTCCTATGTCATGCAACAAGACAGGATGTGACGAAAGACGCCATGTACAACATTGCATTATCATGACTGTATACTCGAGTCTGTGCAGGCACGCAGCTAAAAACTTTCCTAATTCTTTTATCATTCTTTTTTAAATGCACAAAATCATCATACCTTAATACATCTAAGTTTTAGGACAGATATTGGTGGTGCTGAAAGCAGAGAGTTTCATATCCCTACTGTTTTTTTTTTGTTTTTTTTTTTTGAAAAGTAAAGATATGAATATGTTGTTCATTAGAAGGACTAACCATGTGAAAAAAAAAGGAAACTAAATACCGGCCCAGACAGCACAGTTGGTAGAGCGTCCGCTTCAGGACCGGTAGATCCAGGATCAATCCTTGATCGAGTCACACCTAAGACTTTAAAAGAGGAAGTTGTAACTTCCTCGCTTGGCGTTCAGCTTGAAGGGGATAGTGCAACGACTGGTTGACCCGTATCAATATAATGGCTCGGGCTGTGCGGCTTACTTGCCCTCCGTAAGTCGTCTCAGTGAAGCAGCACTAAATAAAAGAGCGGTGGAAATCAGTCCTGCAACAAGGAGGCACATTACACGTACATGCACCCTAAGGATTACTTCGTTGTCATATGACTGAAAAATTGTTGAGTACGACCTTAAACCCCAAGCACTCACTCACTCACTCACTTAAATGAGTAATCAATTTTATAGCCTATACTGATTCAGCTCTACCTGGGCAAAAACTAACTTGACTGATATCAAGTTTACCTAAATAAAAGGTGGCCAGAATAGCAAGTGTTGATCTACATTCTGTACATGAATAAAAGTTGGTCAAATTAGCTGATATCAGCCGACTTGAGGAAAAATTGGTCAGATTAGCAGGTACACTGTATTAGTTACCTTGAGTCAGACATGATGAATGAAGATATAAAATTACCTGTTCAAAATTGGTCACATAGGCAAGTACTTGTATTATTGTATTTACTTGATCAAAAATTGATCACATAGGCAAGTACTTGTATTATTGTATTTACTTGATCAAAAATTGGTCACATAGGCAGGTACTTGTATTATTGTATTTACTTGATCAAAAATTGGTCGCACAGGCAAGTACTTGTATTATTGTATTTACTTGATCAAAAATTGGTCACATAGGCAAGTACTTGTATTATTGTATTTACTTGATCAAAAATTGGTCACATAGGCAGGTACTTGTATTATTGTATTTCACATGAAATTTACCTTTCTTTCAAGTCACACAATTTGCTTGATACTAATTGATTCATCTACATAATTGTACCACTTAAGATGTTTTTTTTTTTTTGTAAAATTTGATTAATATCTTATTGGAAAAACTTACATGCTGGTATCAGCATGAGACTACGCTTACATATGACCGTTTGCACACTGTTAGCTTCTGTGAAGACCACGTGTCCTCCGCCATTATTGTGTGCATATCTGTATATCACTTGTGGGAAACGTAGGTAGTTTACGCTGGTCTCTTTGGAGTCCTCCATCCATTGCATAAGTGAATAATTCTTGAGTAAAGTGTTAAGCAACAGTGAAATAGATGGCTGAATCTAGCTACATACATGTTCATACATGCTGTCATTGACCTGATTGGCGTTCTTTGTTTTTCAGTTGATTATTCACATGGCATTTAACCAGGCTGTCAAACTGCACTCGCTACAGCTGTTAGCGCCTGAGGGTAAGTTGTCAGTGTGTCAAACTACACTCACTACAGCTGTTAGCGCCTGAGGGTAAGTTGTCAGTGTGTCAAACTACACTCGCTACAGCTGTTAGCGCCTGAGGGTAAGTTGTCAGTGTGTCAAACTACACTCCCTACAGCTGTTAGCGCCTGAGGGTAAGTTGTCAGTGTGTCAAACTACACTCCCCACAGCTGTTAGCGCCCGAGGATAAGTTGTCAGTGTGTCAAACTACACTCCCTACAGCTGTTAGCGCCCGAGGGTAAGTGGTCAGTGTGTCAAACTACACTCCCTACAGCTGTTAGCGCCTGAGGGTAAGATGTCAGTGTGTCAAACTACACTCATTGCAGCTGTTAGCGCCTGAGGGTAAGATGTCAGTGTGTTAAACTACACTCCCTAAAGCTGTTAGCGCCCGAGGGTAAGTTGTCAGTGTGTCAAACTACACTCCCTACAGCTGTTAGCGCCTGAGGGTAAGATGTCAGTGTGTTAAACTACACTCCCTAAAGCTGTTAGTGCCTGCGGGTAAGATGTCATATAAGTGAAAACTCAAAGTACTTGAACCAGGAGATGGACTGTGTACAAGACAAGACAAGACAAGACATCTCTGTGACACAGACTATCAATAAAAATCTGCTGGTTGTATGTAACTTGACAGCCCCACCAAAGGTAGACCCTACTCTGAGGTGTCATATTGAGGTCTTGAGAGATTTGCATTTTTCGTCCATGTTAATTTTTGTAAAGTCTGTAATTTTTTTGGTTGGAGACAACAAAAAGAACTTCCGTGTACTCCCATGCAGCTTTATGTCAACTCATACCCGCGAGTGTTGGCGTCGGCGTCCAATGACAGAGAAAGCACTGTTAAAGTGTTGGGCGTGGTATCGTTTTATTGCGCTGAGGTTTTGCTCACAAGTCGAGCACTGTCACACGTAGGGGATGGTTTCATCGATGATTCGCTATGTGCATGTTAATTACTGTCAGTTACAAAATTCACGACTTGTAATTCAATCTTTTTTTTCTTATTCAAGCATATTCTGAGGACATTATTCTCAGAACATCACACTTTTAAAATGATACTTTTTTTGTGATGTCTGGAAATTTGTCAACCCAGCCAATTTAGTTTTATCTTTGAAAGAAAGTGCATGAACCTGACTGAGAGTTGCTCTATGGTATGCGACAAGGTGGAGGTTGAGGGTATTTGAGTTGTCACTATAGGGGGAGAGATTTGGTGCTGGTAAGAGTTGTGTCCCTTAGTTCTGAAGCTTACGTGTATGTTCCTTCCCTGTGTTGGTCCCAATGATGAAAACATACAATGATAGAGTGTTGTAAATTACACACCCTGTATTTAAACAATAATATTGGCCTTGTGTGTTAATTTGTTTTGCAGATAAAGGACCAAAGACAATAAAAATCTTCATAAATCAGCCCCACACTCTTGATTTTGACCAATGTGAAAACATGGAGCCTTTGCAGAAGTTTGAGTAAGTTGATGACTAGATATATGTTTCATACATAACACTGATGGAGGTCTAGACATCTTTATTACATCGTGTGTATAAGCATGTGTATGTCCAGTATGCATGGTGGAGATTTCATCACTGCGGGACAACAAATCCCTGTCACTGTGGTAATGCTGGATGGCTGTTTCCAGTATGCATGGTGGAGATTTCATCACTGCGGGACAACAAATCCCTGTCACTGTGTTAATGCTGGATGGCTGTTTCCAGTATGCATGGTGGAGATTTCATCACTGCAGGACAAACAAATCCCTGTCACTGTGTTAATGCTGGATGGCTGTTTCCAGTATGCATGGTGGAGATTTCATCACTGCGGGACAGACAAATCCCTGTCACTGTGTTAATGCTGGATGGCTGTTTCCAGTATGCATGGTGGAGATTTCCTCACTGCGGGACAACAAATCCCTGTCACTGTGTTAATGCTGGATGGCTGTTTCCAGTATGCATGGTGGAGATTTCATCACTGCGGGACAACAAATCCCTGTCACTGTGTTAATGCTGGATGGCTGTTTCCAGTATGCATGGTGGAGATTTCATCACTGCAGGACAAACAAATCCCTGTCACTGTGTTAATGCTGGATGGCTGTTTCCAGTATGCATGGTGGAGATTTCATCACTGCGGGACAAACAAATCCCTGTCACTGTGTTAATGGTGGATGGCTGTTTCCAGTATGCATGGTGGAGATTTCATCACTGCAGGATGAACAAATCCCTATCACTGTGTTAATGCTGGATGGCTGTTTCCAGTATGCACGGTGGAGATTTCATCACTGCAGGATGAACAAATCCCTATCACTGTGTTAATGCTGGATGGCTGTTTCCAGTATGCACGGTGGAGATTTCATCACTGCGGGACAACAAATCCCTGTCACTGTGGTAATGCTGGATGGCTGTTTCCAGTATGCATGGTGGAGATTTCATCACTGCGGGACAACAAATCCCTGTCACTGTGTTAATGCTGGATGGCTGTTTCCAGTATGCATGGTGGAGATTTCATCACTGCAGGACAAACAAATCCCTGTCACTGTGTTAATGATGGATGGCTGTTTCCAGTATGCATGGTGGAGATTTCATCACTGCAGGACAAACAAATCCCTGTCACTGTGTTAATGCTGGATGGCTGTTTCCAGTATGCATGGTGGAGATTTCATCACTGCGGGACAAACAAATCCCTGTCAGTGTTACTACTGGATGGCTGTTTCCAGTATGCACGGTGGAGATTTCATCACTGCGGGACAAACAAATCCCTGTCACTGTGTTAATGCTGGATGGCTGTTTCCAGTATGCATGGTGGAGATTTCATCACTGGGGACAAACAAATCCCTGTCACTGTGTTAATGGTGGATGGCTGTTTCCAGTATGCATGTTGGAGATTTCCTCACTGGGGGACAAACAAATCCCTGTCACTGTGTTACTACTGGGTGGCTGTTTCCAGTGTGCACGGTGGAGATTTCATCACTGCAGGACAAACAAATCCCTATCACTGTATTACAGCTGGATGGCTGTTTCCAGTATGCACTGTGGAGATTTCATCACTGGGGGACAAACAAATCCCTGTCACTGTGTTAATGCTGGATGGCTGTTTCCAGTATGCACGGTGGAGATTTCATCACTGCAGGATGAACAAATCCCTATCACTGTGTTACTACTGGATGGCTGTTTCCAGTATGCACGGTGGAGATTTCATCACTGCAGGATGAACAAATCCCTATCACTGTGTTACTACTGGATGGCTGTTTCCAGTATGCATGGTGGAGATTTCATCACTGCAGGATGAACAAATCCCTGTCACTGTGTTAATGCTGGATGGCTGTTGCCAGTATGCACGGTGGAGATTTCATCACTGCAGGATGAACAAATCCCTATCACTGTGTTACTACTGGATGGCTGTTTCCAGTATGCACGGTGGAGATTTCATCACTGCAGGATGAACAAATCCCTATCACTGTGTTAATGCTGGATGGCTGTTTCCAGTATGCACGGTGGAGATTTCATCACTGCAGGATGAACAAATCCCTATCACTGTGTTAATGCTGGATGGCTGTTTCCAGTATGCACGGTGGAGATTTCATCACTGCAGGATGAACAAATCCCTATCACTGTGTTAATGCTGGATGGCTGTTTCCAGTATGCACGGTGGAGATTTCCTCACTGGGGGACAAACAAATCCCTGTCACTGTGTTAATGCTGGATGGCTGTTTCCAGTATGCACAGTAGAGATTTCATCACTGCAGGACAAACAAATCCCTGTCACTGTGTTAATGCTGGATGGCTGTTTCCAGTATGCACGGTGGAGATTTCATCACTGCAGGATGAACAAATCCCTATCACTGTGTTAATGCTGGATGGCTGTTTCCAGTATGCACCGTGGAGATTTCATCACTGCAGGATGAACAAATCCCTGTCACTGTGTTAATGGTGGATGGCTGTTTCCAGTATGCACGGTGGAGATTTCATCACTGTGGGACGAACAGATCCCTGTCACTGTGTTAAAGCATTATGTCCCCTGGCAGTTACACACAGTTCAGCAAAATCTGTGAATATTATCCCACTTGTTGTGACATCTGGGACTTCACATGGGTTCGAGGACAGTATCAAGTTAAAAATTTTGAAAAAAAGAAATTGGATTGGAGTTGAATTCTGGGCTGTCACTGAAGACTGTGATGTTGTACCCTAGACATAAATGCTCATGTGCTTTTGTTTATCCCACCTGTGACATGTCACACACATGTGTACAGGGGCAATGTTTGAAACAGCTATCTGTCATTCAGTCAGTGAGATCATTCATTCAGTGAGATCATTCATTCATTGAGATCATTCAGTCAGTGAGATCCTTCATTCAGTGAGATCCTTCAGTCAGTGAGATCCTTCAGTCAGTGAGATCATTCAGTCAGTGAGATCATTCAGTCAATGAGATCATTCATTCATTGAGATCAGTCAATGAGATTATTCAGTCAGTGAGATCATTCTGTCAGTGAGATTTTTCAGTGAGTGTGATCATTCATGCAGTGAGATCATTCAGTCAGTGAGATCATTCAGTCATTGAGATCATTCAGTCATTGAGATCATTCGGTCAATGAGATCATTTATTCATTGAGATCATTCAGTCAGTGAGATTTTTCAATCAGTGAGATCATTCATTCAGTGAGATTATTCAGTCAATGAGATCATTCAGTCAGTGAGATTATTCATTCAGTGAGATCATTCATTCAGTGAGATCGTGCATTCAGTGAGATCATTCAGTCAGTGAGATCGTTCAGTCAGTGAGATTTTTCCGTCAGTGAGATCAGTCAATCAGAGATCGTTCAGTCAGTGAGATCGTTCATTCAGTGAGATCATTCAGTCATTGAGATCGTTCATTCAGTGAGATCATTCAGTCAGTGAGATCAGTCAGTCAGTGAGATTGTTCAGTCAGTGAGATCAGTCAATCAGTCATAAACTACTGGAGGGATCATGACTTAAGCTAGAATAATCCATCTCTCTTTTTCTTTCAGTTTAACTCCTGATGACATGAAGGAAGGGGCTACAATAGGCTTACGATATGTCAAATACCAGAATGTTCAAACAGTAACGGTAAGTGTGCTACTCTATCTACTGGACGGGGTGTCATATCTGTTGTCATCTTGGTGGGGTGTTGTGTCTGGTGTCATCTGTTGGGTTTAGGTCATGTCTGATGTTAAACATTGGGCAGATGTCATGTTTGGTGTCAGTGTGTGGGTGAGGTGTCATATATGATGTCATTGAGTGGGTGCAGTGTCATATATGATGTCATTGAGTGGGTGCGGTGTCATCAACTTGGTTGGATGTTTCCTCCAGGCCTCTTCTATCTTCTTCCATATATAAATAGTGATTGTCATGAAATAAAAGTAAGTGTGGGAGAAAATGTCTGAAGTATGACTTTTTGTCTTGATGAAATGAAACTGAAAACTTCATCATTCAAGATTGGATAAAAATTCCTCGTGTACATCTACTGTAGGAATAATTATCTTGTGTCTCTTGTCTGGTGTCATTGGCATAGTGTTTTTGTGAATCATCTATTTAGATGTGCAAATATATGAGGGTGACTCACATTCTGACAAGATTAAAATAATGTAAAAAGGCAATATTATCTAATTATGCCAAAATTTAGAAAACAAATCCAAATAAGGTAATTTTTAAGGTACATGTACATGTAAAAAGTCTTAAGGTGTAGCCCCAACCAGTTTGTCATGTATCTGACAAGATGCCATCTGTGGTCTGTCCATTGGGGTTGGTTTAGTTTTTTTTTTTTTGATTGTTGTTTTACGTATAGGGGGATATCCATAACAATCCACAGGATGCCATTGTGGTAACTAGTGAAATATTTTTGAGTATGGTTTTTTGAGTATGGTTTTATTAGTAAACCTGACTATATCAAATCAAATCAAATCATTCAAATAGTCAAATAGAAATATCTAAAAATTCTACATCATGACTGTTGGTAAATTGGGTTGAAATAAGTATTGATGTTAAAAACGTGTCATGCTGGCTTCCTCTTCAGCCGTACGTGGGAAGGTCTGCCACCAACAGTTGTGGGTTTCCCCCAGGCTCTGCCCGGTTTCCACACCCACCATAATGCTGGCCGCCGTCGTATGAGTGAAATATTCTTGAGTATGGCGTAAAACACCAATCAAATAAATAAATAAATTAAAAATGTGTCTTTTGAAAATTAATACTAAGTAAATAAATAACTTTTGTGTTGTTGTTTTGCCACAGATATTTGTGAAGGACAACCAGAAAGGTACAGAAACCACGCAGATAGACTACATAGCTTTTATAGGATCCCCAGTCTCTACAACGAACATGTCTGACTTCAAACGGGTGAGTGACAAGAAGCAGTTTTTGGGTGTGTGATGTTGGCTGAGTGAATGAACGAGTGAATGATCGTTGATTATTGCCATTTTGGCAATATTGCACCCATAATGTGAGAATATGATTAAACTGGGAGACTTAGTTAATCTTAATTAAAGTAAAGATTAAAAGTAATTTAAGTAAAGAGAGGTGTTGTGAGAAGGGAATCGTATTGTGGAGGTGGCGGTGTCCAGTTTGGTTACAGTTTTGTGGCCAGCCATAGGGCTGCAGTGGCCACATATAGTACACAGATCGCCATTAGTCGCTAGCGATTTACATATCAAAGACCAATTTTTTCCACATAGCTCCTATACCTATACCAGTCACACGATTGCAGATGCCATCCATATACATAAATTGCCACAGGCAGATGACAATTTTTCCTGTCAGTGACCTGTGCGGTAAATTTGTGCACCAACTCCCCACAGTGTGTTTTAACACCACAATGATTTACAACTTTATAAGCTACGAAGTCACTGCTCTGCTATCCTTACACTTACGATAGACATAGTTGTGAAAGTATAATAAATTTGGCCTTTTTTTGTTGATTTAATTGCAAGATCTTAACTCTGTCTAATGAGAGAATAATATCTGTATGACAGTGTCAGTGGTTCTACTTTATTTTGGATTAGAGGTCAACATTTGAACTTTTCACATGGCGTTTAGCGTTCAGCATGAAGGGGATAGTGCAACGACTGGTTGACCCGTATCAGTATAATGGCTCGCGCGTGACAGCTTACTTTGCCTTCGGTGAGGACTCTCAATGAAGCAGCACTATATAAAAGAGCTGTGGAAATACGTCCTGCAACAAGGAGGCACGTTACGTGCACTCTAAGGATTCCTTCGCCGTCATATGACTGAAAAATTGTTAAGTACGACGTTAAACCCCAAGCACTCACTCACTCGCTCATTCACACTTACGGCAAGTGCTTGATACATCCCTTGTTGCTTGCATCTTACGACATTTTATTTGTGATTTTGTTCCCCTTCCGTCTTAGGTTGCGGGGAAGAAAGGAGAAAGTCATTAGTGTCTGCCTGAGGACGTGACTGCCGGAGGAATTTCCACGGGGTAGGGGATGAGGGATGTGGGGTTGGCGGATGAGAGATGTGGGGTGAGAAGGGAGGGAGGCTCAGGATACAAGAACATCTACTATAACACGGTGGTACCTGGCATCCACGCTGACGTCATGAAGAAATGCCAGCAGATGTGAGAAGTAAGATGTTTTGATGGAACAGTTCAAAGTCCGACAGCAGTGCAGTTTCTGGCCGTCGTCGTACATGTGTACGAGATGATGTAATGTTTCGGCAAAATGGAATCTATGTTGAATATCTCTTCAGAGATTGGACAATACAGGAGACAAATCCAAACAATAGCTTACACTTTTTAGGTGAGGAGTTGTTTTTCTCTGTTTCATTTTTGGCATTTCCTATTTCTCGTTATGTTTTTGCCAGTGAATTCCTGTTGGTTATAGCGCCATAAGGGAACATAATTTATAAGGAAAGTTACGAAAAGTTGGTTTATGACGCTCTGCGAAAATGGGCGCATGCCTCACATTGTTTAGCTCCAGTTTCCCTTACATGGTAAAAAAAGTACTTTATTTTTTCTGGAAAATGCCAAGCATAAATCAGTACTCAAAGATTGGGAGCTGAAGATATTCTGAAAACCGTTAGCCTGTTCACTCTAGCAGCGCCCAGAATGTACATGTGGATTCCAGTCTAGGATGGACTTCCGGATGGGGTCACACCATTTTATGTCGTTGTTTTAGGGGAAGATTGAAGCCTTTTCCAATGTTATGGGAGGATTTAAAAAAAATTAAATCTGAAAAATTTACGGCAAAGATGGACTGTTTCCGTAAATTTTTCATGTTGAGGAGATATTTACCTGATCTGAACGCCTTGAAAATGAAGTAAATAATTAAGACATAGTCTTTAAGATTGTACAAAATAAAAGAGATGAACTTTCAGTTTTATTTTCATTCATTTTGATATTTTTTGTTTTTAACATTGGCTCGCCTGTAATACACGCCCAAAAATTTGTGTCGCCCGAGGTTAAACAGTAACTGATGTATGACGTGCAAGTGTCGAGGCTGTTTACACCAACGATAGAAATATTTAATTTTAATATTCATGGTCAGCGCTCCTCTTTAGTAAACAATGTTGTATAATTAATTCCTGGATTAAATTAAATCACATGCATGTCACGACGGTAAGATGCATGTCACGACGGTAACATGCACGTTCGATGAATTGGGTAAAGCTGTATTGTGTTGAGAACATAGACTTGTGAAAGAGAACTGTCAATAAAAATGTTAGAAAACTGTCAATAAAAAGATTTAGGCTGGCTTAAAGTGAGAATAAATTGATCTGCATTTGTCTATGCAAATGCTGAAGGAAAAATGTGAGATGTATTTCGCATTATACAGAATGTTATGGATATATGTGTGTTTGATACTTATTTCTATTTTAATGGAAGATATAGAGGTATGCCTTTGAAATTCATTCCAATAATAAAGCCTCTCAGATGTCAAAGTATTTGTTAAAACTCCAGTTTTCCAGCGGGGCGGAGGGGAGTGGAGGAGGGTTACTCTACTCCGTTCGTGTAAACGCTAAAGGGTAGCAACATACAGTGAATTTCCCGGAAGAGAACAGTGATTTTCCTGTGTTTTACCTAAAAGAGAACAGTGCTTTCCCCTTGTTTTAATATCCGATAGAGAACAGTGATTTTCCCGTGTTTTACCCAAAAGAGAACAGTGCTTTCCCCTTGTTTTAATATCCGATAGAGAACAGTGATTTTCCCGTGTTTTACCCAAAAGAGAACAGTGCTTTCCCCTTGTTTTAATATCCGATAGAGAACAGTAATTTTCCCGTGTTTTACCCAAAAGAGAACAGTGCTTTCCCCTTGTTTTAATATCCGATGGAGAACAGTGATTTTTCTGTGTTTTACCTAAAAGAGAACAGTGCTTTCCCCTTGTTTTAATATCCGATAGAGAACAGTGATTTTCCCGTGTTTTACCCAAAAGAGAACAGTGCTTTCCCCATGTTTTAATATCCGATTGGGGGCGGTGGTTTCCACGTGTTTTATCCCACAGGCGACAGTGATTTTCCCTGGCTCTATGCGCCATGTAGGGAACACTGATTTTCCTGGGCTTCATTCCACTATGAAACCTCTTGTACATTTTCATCTGAGTTTTCCAACGTAAAGGAGGAGTCCAATTACTGCATGTCCTTTTCGATCAAAAATAAACACGCCATTATTGTGATTTCCATCTGTTCCACTTTATTTTAAGTAGGCCTACACCAAGAATGAATGCACCCTACTATGTAACAGTAACAACATGTTTTAAATACACACTTCGATTATTTTAAACCCACCCTAAGAACCTGAGGGTGGTCATCAGGCTGAAGTGAGTTCAGGCATTTTGCTTTAGCCATGTGAAAGAGTAGACAGTTAATGCTGGATTAAAAACCAGACGCCTGAAACGTAAGCTTGACACCGTTAACGGCTTGTTACTAATACTTGTATTTACTTAAATGAACAAGTAACCTAATCGATTGGCCTTTAACTATTCAAGCGACAAGACCTATTTTCAAGAAACTTTATGATGTTATTTCTTATTTAAACATCAATTGAAGGTATGGATGGATGTTCTTTTGATCGCTTCTTACGAATATTTTCGACAGAAGTTTCTAAAATTTACCCCACGATTGCATTACATTTTCAGGATTCTTCTGCATACATCTTTTGTGCACTCTTATTTTTTTTTTTCATCACAGTGTTAGTTCTTGATGCACACGGTTTCTAATCCCTGGCGTGGTAAGGCGGCGGAAGTGGAGATAAATCTCTGCGATCAAAGTATATCACTTCGTTGTCGGACATTGTGGACAGCTGAGGCAGAGGTGTCAAAGGCGCGCCCAAGTGCGGCGGGGACGGTGGCGGGAGAGGCGCTGAGGGTTGTGTTTGGTAATGAGCGCTGGTGTAGTGTGGCGCGTACACCGTGGCCTCTGCTTCAGAAACTCCCCGCCAGGTGGAGCTGCTGTCAGTTCTCGTGAGTGGCGCGTTGTTCTCGCTTCCAGTAACGGGTCCATGTCTTCCGGATGGCCTATTCCATTTGGCCTCGCTGTACTCCTGTAAAATCCGGAAGAATTGTCCGTCCTGGGATTGGAGAACGACAAAGCCCGGTTCAATCTCGTGTGCGTAGACGGCCTGAGGGGTTCCGCGGGGCTGTTTGCCCGGGGTCTCTCCCTCGTCAGCGAAACAAAGCTTCCACAAGATGAAAAGCATAAAGAGTCCTGTGATAATGACGGCTGTCATCAGCAGCAGATTCCCCAGCCTCACGCGCAGCTCCCTGAGGAAGAAAAATACCGGATTAATGGATAATTGATTGATTGATCTATAGATGGATCGATTTCTTGGTATTGCACATTTTATTCGTATGACTTCGATAACGCACAAGAGAGGCTGATTCCTAAAATTTACAGTGAAAATCTAGTATGCAAGCCCGAACGTTGGCGCAAATACCCAAACGTCGATACAAATACGGAAAGCTTGAACGCCTACGAAAGCCCGAACGCTGGTGCAAATACCGGAACGCTCGTATGGAAGCCCTAACGTTGGCGCAAACACCGGATCGCTCGTGCAGGCACCTGAACGTTCATATAACTTCCGGAACTCACGTACAAGTACCAGAACGTTGATACAAATACCACAACACCCGTACAGGCACCCGAACGTTGATACAAACACCAGAACGCTCGTGTGGAAGCCTGAACGTTGGTGCAAATACCAGAACGCTCACACAAGCACCCATACGTTGATACAAATACCAGAACGCTCGTACAGGCACCCAAACGTTGATACAAATACCAGAACACTCGTACAGAAGCGCGAACGTTCGTACACATACCAGAACGCTCGTACCGGCACCAGAGGATTGATACAAATACCAGAACGCTCGTACAGGCATCAAAACGTTGATACAAGTACCAGAACACCCGTATAGACGCCCGAGCGTTGGTACAGGCGGCTAAACGTTTATTTATTTACTTATTTGATGGCAATTGAATATTTCACTTGTACGACCGGCATTATGGTGTGAGGAAACCGTACAGAGCCCAAAAAAACAACGACCACCCAAAGACCTTCGCACATGATGAGCTGGAGTAAACTCACAACGACCGCCCTGGTGAGACACTTCAGGGTCAATGTGTTAGCGCCTGCGCGCTAACTATCTCGGCCAAGGAGGCATCACTAGCTAGTGCAGTGTATGGCTAAATAGTTTATGTATTGAACGCAGCTGACATATCATGGACTGAACAAATAAGTGTGGCTTTGCAGCAGATCAACAGTATAACAGCTGTGTCGTGCACATTATATAAAAAAGACAGTTTTCGACATATCGCTGATATAGACCGAATTTTACTGAGCGTGCACATGCGCAGTTAGATACAGCCCAAAAGTTTCCGTTATCGGTGAAGAACTTCAGAGTGAAAGCTGCACACATTGCGCGCGTCCAGTCGCGTCTAAACCAAGGCTACATGATAATTTGGCTAATTTCAGTTGAAGGTGGTTCATGCAGCTCGCGTGGAGCATTGATATTAGTAGTATCTGATTTATTTCTCTATTTTGTTGGTGGTTTAATAATCAAGAATATTTAACTTGTACGACGGAGGCCAGCATCACGGTGGGAGGAAGTGGGGCTGAGCCCGCGGGAAAGCCACGACCATCGGCAGGTTGCTGGAAGACCTTCCCACTAGCAATATCTGGACGCTGGGGTTCATGCACGCCCTGAAAGGCGTGGCTTGAAAACAGCCGCTTTTATCAACGGTACGGCCTTACTTTCTTCCTGCAAAATTTAGCCAAAGATCCGATTCTAACACCGTTTGTAAATACCCGCCAAGTTTCGCTACCTTATCACTGTGTTGCTCTCTGTCCATCAACATATAAAATAGTTATGTACTGCATGTAATGTACAGAGCATTCGAGCGGCCATTTCAGTGGTGCAAACAGCGCAGTTTGCTGCTCGCCTCACTGTATTCGAAAACTACTCCTGTGCAAACTTTGACGCTTGTACATTTGATTAAAATCGTCTGCCAAAATTACGGTCTCTCTTGTTCATATTTTGTTGCTTAATGCCGTTTTATGGCGGCCAGTTGTACACTCAAGAAGATGATCTGTTAATACTAACAGAAAGTCTGTTGTCAGTGTGATGCTAGAATGTGTTCTAACATATACTGTTAAATATAACATACTCTATTAACTTAACATATTGGACTAATGGGATGTTATGTTGACTATGGCTGACTACTGTGTGGTAATAACAGAAAACATTCTAGCATCGCTCAGACAACAGACTTTCTGTGAAAATTAAGAGGCTCATTTATGTTGGTATATCACTGTTGGAACAAACCGGAATGGTCAGTATGTTATACTGACCAGCGTTTACAATGTAATCGTATAGTAAAAGTGATAGCAACACAGGATTTTGAGTAATTTTAGACCAAATAATTTGACGTCTACTAGAAATAAAATTGCAGTTTACGTCAATACATTTTGTTTTTGCTAATTCTACTTCAGCCTCTGAAGATGTCCGTGTTTGGGGAACATAAGGTTCGAGATCAGATTGAAGCAAGGGGAACAGCTATTTTGATAGAATTTAACACCGTGTTATGAAAGATGCATATCAGATCCGGTATGAAATTCTGGATGACCTGCACATAAGCGATGACATATGCGATAACATACATGTGTACATCCTTTAATCGCTGGAAATCCGGACTCTTGCTCCGTCAAGACTTAACAGACGGGATAGTACAGTACGCAGTTTTCGAGTAGATCGATCTTGCGATCGGGAGCATCTGGTTTTTTGGCTACTGGAAGCAACTGGGAGGATACGATCGGACGCTTTTTTTAGTCGGTCTACTCGCGCTTGCGACCACCTCTTTCTGACTCAGCAGCTGCTCGGAGTTGAACATGTTCTACCTTACTGTGACCCCGACTTGAAGCCTTAGATGTACCTTGCGAATGCGAGCGATTAGGTTTTTGGCGACTGGAAGCAAAAGAGAACAGCTGGAAGCAACTGGGAGCATACGGTCGGACGCTGGTCTTAGTCCATCTACACGCGCTGGTGATCACCGACAATGGCTGACTCAGTAGTTGCTCGAAGTTCAATATCCAGTTGTACCCAGTTCCGTCGATCTACGCGTGCTTGTGTCCTCTTCGTCAAAGTTGCTCCAGTGATGCAAGTGTTACACCTTTAAAATGGCGACCACCGAGTGGACTGATCAGGTGGAATATAAGCGCATCGATATTTGGAGGCTTAGCCCGTACTTTTACAACGCCTCCTGCAAGGCATAGGCAAAGCATATGATGTACATGAGGAGTGTAGAAAAGCTGGACAAGAGAATTTTCTAAGGAACCTTAAATTTCGAAAGAAAAGACAACTTAAAGGGATTTTATATCATACCAATTACATCCACGCACCGTGTTCAAGGGGCCCCACCAAACAGTCATGTTGCTATAGGGTATCTGCCCACAGTTACCTCCAGTCGTAGTCAGCCCCGGCGCAACGGAACTGAATCTGATCAGACGCCGCCAGTTGCTGGCGATCGTTATGTTTTAATTTGTTAATGTTTACGACATAAAACCTACGCGTAGGTCGACTGCGCTTAGTTGTACCCAGTTACTTACGATCGCTATGACGACAAGTGAGTGACATTTCATAACAAAGCAAGGCATTCTCAAGAATATTTCACTTATACGACGGCGGCCAGCATTATGATGGGAGGAAACCGGGCAAAGTCCGGTGGCAAACCCACGACCATCCACAGGTTGCTGGAAGACCTTCCCACGTACGACCAGAGAGGAAGCCAGCATGAGCTGGACTTGAACTCACAGCGACCGTTTGGTGAGAAGCTTCTGGGCCATTACGCTGCGCTAGGGCGCTAACCGAGTCAAGGAGGCCCCACCCGACGATTGATATGCCATGCCGTCAATCGAAGACGTCACGTCGCAAAGGGACTTCACTCTGTTGTAACGTCGTAGATTTTGCACTCTGTTTATCTATGTAATAAGTATCTCTTCAGACTGACGGTTTATGAGTACCCAGCCTGTGACAAGTGTCATCTTGAAGACACGATATAACATAATTTAAGTAAATATCCTCAAAATTCGGGAAATGACTCTGTGCGCGTATAAATACTGAAATAAAAATAATTGACAGAAGCTTTAATGATATTTTGAGGATCTGCATAACATAACATCCAGGTTTAGCTATAGCGTTCTAATCTACATCTTTAATATTGAATATGAATATGTGAATATTGTCTTCACACCAAGATACAGTTCATCATTATTCTGAAAATATTCATTTTGCCCTATTACTAGTTTTAGCTTAGCTTGTTGTTTTAGATCCGTGCTTCTTTGTAACTTTTGTTCCATTGTGAATGTGTAAAATCCTGCATGTCCAGTAAATCAACAGTAAATTCCAAAAAATGATCGTTATACTACACACTGTAACCCCAGATAACGTGGGTATTGTAAGCCCAGCGCATACGGGCAACATTTCTTATGGAAAACGCGAGTTCTTGATCCAGACAACAAAAAATCCTCCAAAAGTACACGTGTGCGGTTAACCACAACAAGAATTCCTGAGTCTGGAAAATTTGATTAAAAGATTTCAGCTTGTTTAACTTTGGGCAACAAAGAATCTAGAAACCAATGAGACGCGTACAAGATTTTGCTCCTCTGTGGGCAATCTACATCTTGTGAGATCGTTGTCGTGTAGGACAACCAATCACCGTCGATGGAAATGTTATGTGAGCACGTGCAAAATGGAAGCTGTGACACAACGTTTTGGAGTTGCATGGCCTTGAAGTATATCGCGCGTGACCTTCTTTCGTCGCTGAAATCTTCAAAAATGGACAACAAATGTTGCTCGGGTGCGCGTAACCAATATTCCGGATTATTTGACACCGCGATCTGAAAATCCGATTTTCGGCGTTAAAGGTTGTTTTTGTGCGCTAAGCGTAAGGGTTTGTGAAATCTGGGTCAAGAGCTGAATAAATGCCCAGTGGCATGTCCAGGGCTAAAAAAAACAAAACAAAAACACATGCGTATATTGCACCTTTCCATGGTACAGTCACAAGGAGGAATGTTACCCGTTAACCAGCCTATACTTACTCCACTTCGTACAGGCCATCCGTGTCGTAGGGGTCATCAAACTCCACGTAATCCGGCATTCTTACTGGTCGGCAGCAAACCAATGCGGTTACATTAACACGCCATCACTGCAACAACGACAAATATCAACAACCATGAACACTTGGCCTAACAGCATACACACAGGCACATCGGTTTGTGGGGAAGAGTGTGTTAGCAAACGTAAACTATAGCCACTACCGCACCAGCAAACGCGCATGCTATTTCAGCAAACCTGCCTATCATTTCAGGGACACTGTGCGGGTAGAAAAGCTTAAGCTACATGTACACAAGCACTATGATAGGGCCTACACAAGCACTATGGTAGGGCCTACATAAGCACTATGGTAGAGCCTACATAAGCACTATGGTAGGGCCTACATAAGCATAATAGTAGGGCCTATATAAGCATAATAGTAGGGCCTATATAAGCATAATGGCAAGGCCTACATAAGCACTATGATAGGGCCTACATAAGCACTATGGTAGGGCCTACATAAGCACTATGGTAGAGCATACAGAAGCACTATGGTAGAGCTTACATAAGCACAATGGTAGGGCCTACATAAGCATAATAGTAAGGCCTATATAAGCATAATGGCAAGGCCTACATAAGCACTACGGTAGGGCCTACATAAGCACAATGGTAGGGCCTACATAAGCACATTGGTTGGGCCTACATAAGCCCTATGGTAAGGCCTAAATAAGCACTACGGTAGGGCCTACATAAGCACAATGGTTTGGCCTACATAAGCCCTATGGTAAGGCCTAAATAAGCCCTATGGTAAGACCTAAATAAGCAATATGGTAGGGCCTACATAAGCACTAAGCACTATGCTAAGGCTTACATAAGCACAATGGTAGGGCCTACATAAGCACTATGGTAGGGCCTATATAAGCATAATAGTAGGGCCTATATAAGCATAATGGCAAGGCCTACATAAGCACTATGATAGGGCCTACATAAGCACTATGGTAGGGCCTACATAAACACTATGGTAGGGCCTAAATAAGCACAATGGTAGGGCCTACATAAGCACTATGGTAAGGCTTACATAAGCACAATGGTAGGGC
The DNA here is from genome assembly GCF_032854445.1 of Liolophura sinensis. Classification (NCBI taxonomy): domain Eukaryota; kingdom Metazoa; phylum Mollusca; class Polyplacophora; order Chitonida; family Chitonidae; genus Liolophura; species Liolophura sinensis. The sequence goes on along the minus strand of NC_088296.1, from coordinate 4,599,457 downwards.
CTACATAAGCTCTAAGCACTATGGTAAGGCCTACAAAGCAATATCGTAAGGCCTGCGTAAGCACAATGGTAGGGCCTACATAAGCACAATGGTAGGGCCTACATGCGTATGTTTGTGTCCACTTGCATTAACATCTGCACAAACATGAAGATGCATTGTGGCGACAGGTCGATGTTATACGTAGTACACTCCAGAAACTAACTTGTTAAACCGACAGGTCACTATGCTTTGGCCGAATAGGTTATGTCATTGCTACAGGCTATGGTGTTGTATATGCTTTTTGTGCTGTAACAGGGTATTGTGATGTACCTAACATCATATTATGTTGAATATTATGTTAAACGCAACAGATTAGTTTTTACAGTGTATAACACGTACCTCAGTAACAAAACGTAAGGTCCCTCTAGAAGCTTGGACTGACTGTGTGGGAAACAATAAAGACCAGGGGAAACATGAAAAAACCCAGAGAACAAATAAAAGGTCGGGTAAACAGAGGGTGAGAGGAAAAGAGAGGATCAGAAAACCAGGGGAGCCGACAGAAAGCAAGGGAACGACAAAGCTAGGGTAAATAAAAAAAAAAAACAAGGGGAAACAGCAAAATCTAGTGGGTAGGATTGACATCTTCATTTAGACGTATTTAGCTAGCGATGTCCAACATCATCTGCCTTGATTTACTGAGCCATATTAATTCTTCAAAGCCCTGAACTTTCCTTTCTAATATCCAGGATTCACGGCTCATTCAGGTTCCACTTTACAAAGATCTACTGGCACTGACAAGAGTACATGACAGTATAACACTGGAAAGTGGAGGTAGAGAAAACTATGTGGTGTATATGGAATAAATCTATTTCACAACAGACGTGAAAATTCCAGCTCAAAACATAATTCCCTGCACGTCGACTTTTTTAAGGTTATCGCGGGGACGGTTATTTTGAGACAAAATAGCCACGATAGAAATTATTGCAAAACAAAAACAACATATGTTACGTTGGCTGTTCGACGTCATCCACTATCGATCACGAGTATTGACTAACAGCACAGTGACTTCCCGCAGCCTGTTCTTTTCGATAAAAGCACATCACCGTTCATAGCATTTATTTTTGCTCTTGCGTAATGCTGTGTCAAGGAATAAATCAGACACGAGCGGACATGCATTGGCTACAAAAAACAAAGAAATACACACTTACAAAGGCGATCAATGATTGCCTGAAAGTCCCACGGCGGAAGTAGGAGGGCCACAATGCACACTTTCATGTGAACAGTAAAGCAAGGGTGATTATGAAGCCTAATCGCAGTATTAACCTTGCTGGCAGGAAGAAGTGGGATAAAAGAATCAGCGAAAGCAGCAAAAGCTAAGGGAAACAACAGAAATCCAGCGCAAAACACAAAGCCAGGTGAAACAACAGAAGGCCAGGGGAAATGGCACGTAGAAAGCCACCGAAGACGACAGAAGGGAAAACAACAACTAGACATGAAAGGATACATAGGAAACAATAAAAAGTCAAGGAAAACTGTAAAAGACAGGGGAAACAACAAAAGACCATGTTAGGAAACAGCAGAAAGCCTGAACAAAAGCCAGGGGAAACACCAAAATATCGGGGAAACCCCAAAAAGCGAGCCAAAGCCAGGTGAAACAACAAAAAGCCATCGAAACAAAAGAAAGCCAAGAGAAAAGAATGTCAGGGGAAACAACAGAGTCAGGTAAAGCGCAGTCAACTAAGAAAATAGCATATACATTTTACACGCATATTCATGTAATCAAATCAGCGAGAACTGGATTTGAGCACCCAACGGTACTGAGTGAGATCAGTTTCGGCTCTCCAGATGTACATGCACTATCTCAGGTTAATGTATTTATTTTATTGGTGTTTTACGCCTCACTAATGAATTTTTTTTTATCAGATAGAGCCTAAGAGAAGCTAGTTTTCATGGGTGGTGGAACCTGACCAGAACAAACTCCAGTACCTGGCTTCGTCACTGATAAATCACCTGACTTAAAGCCGTAGTTGAACCACATCGGGAAAAATAACTGACGGATCAGTAAATAACTAGATCTGAACTTGAGCCCATGACTACAAAATTTAATACAGTACATAACCACTGTATCGAAAGTGACTAAAGGAAATGAACGATAGGCATGTGCATCTGATTGTATGTGTCGTAACAGTATAGGGGCCTCAATGGCGTGCAAGCTATTTTCTCACCAATGCGGTCGCTGTGAGTTCAAACCTAACTCATGCTGGCTCCCTCTCATGGGACGTACGTGGGAAGGCCTGCCTGCAACCTGCGGATGGTCGTGGGTTTCCTCCCACCATAATGCTGGCCGCCGTCGTATAAGTGAAATACTCTCGAGTAAGGCGTAAAACACCTATCAAATAAATGAATAAATAGCAGTATACAGATATATGGCCTGGGAAAGAAGTTTCCCTGCACACCTTGCAGTACTTTACCTGGCTGTATTACCGATCCATGTTATAACTTGGGAGAAATTTACATTTTATCGGCTTAACCTTTGTGTGTTCAATGTGGCATGTAAATGTAATACAATAAGCATCAATATATAGCATTAATAGAAAGTCTACTGAAAATGCAAATACAAAACCACTGTTTGACTGATTGTTTTATTGATTGATTGAGTAATTAATTGAATGATAATCAAGTTTAGGCGAGGAAATGGAAATGCCAGGTGTCGACCAAACGAAAGAACACAGAGATTTTAACAATATTCCTTGGCCCCACAAATGCATTGAAGTGAGAAGATGTGTAAATCCATGACAAAATGTGTAAATGCATGCGAAGATGCGTAAATCAATGCAAAGATATGTGAATCCATGAGAATGAAGATGTCTAAATGAATGAGATGTGTAAATCATTGAGAAGATATGTACATCAGTGAGAAGATGTCTAAATCAAGATGTATAAATCAATGCGAAGATGTGTAAATCCATGAGAAAATTTGTAAATCCATGAGAAAATTTGTAAATCCATGAGAACATGTGTAAAGCAATGCGAGGATGTGTAAATCCATGGGAAGATGTGTAAATCTATGAGAACATGTCTAGATCAAAGAGATGTGTAAACCCGTGAGAATATATGTAAACACATGCGAAGATGTGTAAATCCAGGAGAAGATGTGTAAATCCAGGAGAAAATTCTCTGTCACATTTCATAGTTTTACACAATACAAACAAAGCTATAGCAACGGAATATAATGTTATGGATAAAACATTTTATTTATTTATTTGACTGGCGTTTTAAGCCGTACTCAAGAATATTTCACTTATACGACGGCGGCCAGCATTATGGTGGGAGGAAACCGGGCAGAGCCCGGGGGAAACCCACGACCATCCGCCTTCCCACGTACGACCGGAGAGGAAGCCAGCATGATATGAATAATACAATGCTCCACTATACCAACAACAGCATTCTGGTGGAACAACAGAGCAAGGCTATCATATATAACATAATACCTTGAAGCAATGTCATAACCTATTCTATCGCACTCTAGCCATTTAACAGAACAGGTTTAGTGTTTAACGCTAAAACTGATAGCTGCATGTAACTTCCCAAGCTATCAGATATGTACAAAACATGGCTAAAAAGAAGACTTTAATCTTCTACATGTATTCCACCAAAATACACCTATATCTAAGTCTTGATTCGAAATAAGTAAAGCGTGAAACCCCGATCAAATAAATAAATAATTCGAAATACTCAAATGACGCTGTATTGCTAGAATATGCTTTTAGTAAGCTGTTATTCTGCTCTCACCCAGCTGTGTCAGTTATGGAAGGTTCTCTGACCGCAACTGCTCTGACGTTTACTGAACTAACGTATGTACCATCGTCGTAAGTGTTACCCGGTTCAAAGCCCGAACTTCGTCCCCGCACCCTTCAGTTTAGGCCAGCTGTCGCTGCAACTTCGCTCCACGTGAAGCAGAAACATTGATAAAGCCCGCCACCTAATCATATTTTGTCCACATCGCCGCTATACTTCATTAGAATGGAAATACCTCCCATTCGCTCACCTGAACAAAAGTCCCTGTGCGATATGTCAACAGCTCAACCTTGCCCTAACTCTCCTCACAGCTTCAGGGGGAAATGGGGGTGAGGCTAGACATCGTCTATAGTCTCCAGACCAGTAGGTTCCCCTGCCCGTTTAACGCCGTCTGGGGACAGATTTCAAATCTAGCTTGGGTGTTGCTACGACTGTGAAACTATGGACAACTATGTCTTGATATATACTTCTAGCTCCGATTACTCCAGCTTGTCCGATCCGATGCAGTCTTTTTGTGATGTTGGCTCTCGGTACATTCCGCGACACATACATGTGCACGCATGCTACCCTCGGTTACCCTCCGAGAGAAATATAGTCATCCTATTACCCTCACGACGCAGGGTCATGCCATACGTCTCAGCCGTGCCATTTGGGCCGTCATATTCTGAGTAGGGGGGATTTCGTCAGTCCCCCGCACATATTGTCATAATGCACAGACAGGCGATCACAGAGCAAGCACCTGTTACCTAACAAAGGTTGATGGGAACAATCCGGCCCGGATCGATACGACACATGGTCCTCGGCTGAGGAGGAGTCGATATGCAGATGTGTCTAATGCATATATATATATATATATATATATATATATATATATATATATATATATATATATATATATATGAGTACAGCATTACACTGGTGCACATCCTTACGCTTGAATTCACGGATTTAAGAAATGATGAATCACATTTGTAAGCTACCGTCCACACTTTTCAAACAATCTATAAGATATTATAACCTGCGTGTTTTAAAAGAAGAAGTCGTTCTGTTATCCGAAATAAGGCACAAATATCCCAAGGTTCGGAGTCAGTGGATAAATATACGACACAATCCACAGAATAACTGATTAGTGCTGATGATAGCTGTACCCAAGAAAATCACACTTGCAGGCGCAAGGTGGTACAGACACAGATCTGTACTTGTTGGCGTCAAGGCCCCGAGGACGGCCTAGATGGTACAGGCACAGACCTGTGCTTGTTAGCGTCAAGGCCCCGAGGACGGTCCAGATAGTACAGACGGAGATCAGATATAGATTTGGAAGATAAAGATTTTTTCCCACCATAAATCTGACCTCCGTCGCATAAATGAAAAGTTAGTGACAATACATTCGAAAAATTAATTTCTCAATTTTAACGAAAAGTATGTTGCCTGAGTGATACTAGAATGAATTCTACTGTGGTAACAGATTATTCTGTTAAATATAACATACGTATTCTATTAATTCTAACAAACTAACAAGATATTGTGTTTTAACATTTATAAACAATCTTGAATCCTTACTGAATCAAAACCGAATTTATGAAATATATCTTGAATGAATATATATTTAGGATTCATGGATTTTCAAGACAAAACGTTTTATCTCCCCTGGTATACATTCACACAGGTTTCCTGTTTTCCATGAGTACCCATGCGTTGTATTCACTTTTTCCTGCATATCATGTACAACATCTCATCCAAAATGCATCGTTAATTGCATGGAAAAGTTTCAAGGTGTTTGAATTAGTCTCTGTTAATAAACATTTTAAATTGTTGTGAAAAGTTCAGGTAACATATAATTCTTGTCTTCAGAAGGCGTGCAGCATATATCACTCCGGTATATAGCACTTCCCACAGACACTGTAGAGAACACTGATACAAAACAAATCAGTGTCTGTACCATCTAGGCCGTCCTCGGTGCCTTGATGCTAACAGGAACAGATCTGTGTGATTACCATCTAGGCCATCCTCGAGGCCTTGACGCTAACAAGCACAGATCTGTGTCTGTACCATCTAGGCCGTCCTCGGGGCCTTGATGTTAACAGGAACAGATCTATGTCTGTACCATCTAGGCCATCCTCGGTGCTTTGATGCTAACAAGCACAGATCTGTGTCTATACCATGTAGGCCGTCCTCGGTGCCTTGACGCTAACAGAAACAGATCTTTGTCTATACCATCTAGGCCTTGACGCTAACAAGCACAGATCTGTGTCCATACCATGTACGCCATCCTCGGGGCCTTGATGCTAACAGGAACAGATCTGTGTCTGTACCATCTAGGCCATCCTTGAGGCCTTGACGCTAACAAGCACAGATCTGTGTCTGTGTCATCGAAACCATCCTTGGAGCCTAGACGCTATCAAGCACAGATCTGTGTCTATACCATCTAGGCGATCCTTGGGGACTCGACGCTAACAAGCACAGATCTGTCTCAGTACCATCTAGGCCGTCCTCGGGGCCTCGACGCCAACAAGCACCGATCTGTGTCAGTACCATCTAGGCGATCCTTGGGGACTCGACGCTAACAAGCACAGATCTGTCTCAGTACCATCTAGGCCGTCCTCGGCGTCTTTACGCTAACAAGCACAAATCAGTGTCAGTATCATCTAGGCCGTCCTCGGGGCCTTGATGCTAACAGGAACAGATCTGTGTCTATACTATGTAGGCCATCCTCGAGGCCTTGACGCTAACAAGCACAGGTCTGTGTCTATACCATCTAGGCCATCCTCGAGGCCTTGACGCTAACAAGCACAGGTCTGTGTCTATACCATCTAGGCCGTCCTCGGGACCTTGATGCTAACAAGAACATATCTGTGTGAGTACCATGTAGGCCATCCTCGAGGTCTTGACGCAAACAAGCACAGATCTGTGTCTGTGTAATCTAGGCCATCCTTGGGGCCCCGACGCTATCAAGCACAGATCTGTGTCTGTACCATCTAGGCCGTCCTCGGGGCCTCGACACCAACAAGCAAAGATCTGCGTCTGTACCATCTAAGCCATCCTTGGGGACTCGATGCTAACAAGCACAGATTTTTCTCAGTACCATCTAGGCCGTCCTCGGCGTCTTTATGCTAACAAGCACAGATCGGTGTCTGTGCCACCTAGGCCGTCATCGACGCTAACGAGCACAGATCTGTGTCTGTACCATCTAGGCCGTCCTCGGGGCCTCGACGCCAACAAGCAAAGATCTGCGTCTGTACCATCTAGGCCATCCTTGGGGACTCGATGCTAACAAGCACAGATCTTTCTCAGTACCATCTAGGCCGTCCTCGGCGTCTTTATGCTAACAAGCACAGATCAGTGTCAGTATCATCTAGGCCGTCCTCGGGGCCTCGACGCTACCAAGCACAGATCGGTGTCTGTGCCACCTAGGCCATCCTCGAGAACTTGACGCTAACAGGAACAGATCTGTGTCTATATCCTGTAGGCCATCCTCGAGGCCTTGACGCCAACAAGCACAGATCTGCGACTGTGCCTTCTAGGCCATCCTCGGGGCCTAGACGGTAACAAGCACAGGATTGTGTCTCCACCATCTAGGCCGTCCTCGGGGCCTTAACGCTAGCAAGAACAGATCTGTGAGAGTACCATCTAGGCCGTCTTCGAGGCCTAGACGCTAACAAGAACAGATTTGTGTCAGTGATATCTAGGCCTAAACACAGAGCCCCGTTCTCCAGGCCTTGGCGTTGACAAGAAATGATCTGTGTCTGCCCCATATGGGCTGTCCTCGAAGCCTCGACGCTAACAAGTACAGATCTGTGTCCGTATCATCTGTACCATCCTCGGTGCCGTAACGCTAACAAGCACAGATCTGTGTCTGTACCATCTGGACCGTCCTCGGGGCCTTGACGCCAACAAACACAGATTTGTGTCTGCACCATCTGGACCGTCCTCGGGGCCTTGACGCCAACATGCACAGATCTGTGTCTATGCCATGTAGGCCGTCCTCGGGGCCTTGACACTAGTAAGCACAGATGTGTATCTGCGCCATGTAGGCCGTCTTCGAGACATTGACGCTAAGCACAGATCTGTGTTCGTGCCAGCTAGGCCGTTCTCGTTTGCCTTGTTGCAGACAAACACAGTTTACGTCGTCTAGCATGAAGTTTGTCGGAGATTACGTGCCTAGCTCCAAGATAGCATAAACACTGGACTGTTAGACAGCAAAACACCGAAGTCATCAGTGAGCCTTCTTTTCCTGACGTTTCCACCCATTCACAAAGGGTCCAACTACCCAACTACCTAGCTTCTCAACCATGCAATCAACCTCCCAACCACCCAACCACTCAATTTACCACCCAACTACCCAACCAACCACTCAACTAACCAACCAAACAGTTAACTCGTTATTCTTTTCAGCTAGCACTTTACATTGACCACAATCAATTTAATGATCACCTTCGAAATGCACACATTTTTGGATTGATTGGATTGTAGCTTAATTCCACACTGAAGAATTTGTTCACTTATATTTTGTTTTGTTTATTTGATTGGTGTTTTACGCCGTATGTACTCAAAAATATTTCATTTATACGACGGAGGCCAACCAGGCAGAGCCTGAGGGAGACGACAATCTACGGGTTACTGGACACAGACCCCCATTACAACTTCCGTTTTTCGGGTTCGGTACGAATGTACTTCTGTGTATTTTAGGGTATAAAGTCTTTTCTGGCCCCCAGTCGGCCGTTTTTGGTGTACAGGTGCATGCTTGGTATTAACATGCCGGAAACTGTCTAAACGTTCAGGAGGTATGATGTTTATTGATGAAACTGTGAAATTCTGGGCGAGAGGACACAAGGTGTGAGGTAGTGATGAGGCTGCGAGTGACGTCCCCTTGGCGTTGCTAGGCACCCCTCCCAGCTGCCCCGGCATAGAAAGACTCCAGATTTTGACGGTCAGCCTATGTCAAGATTTTTATCTCACAGGTGTGCATCAAAACTTATTGGTCACGAAATGTTTGGGACTGAGCTATAGGGCTAAACGCTAACACTGACGCTTATAGAAAATTAATGGGGGCCTGTGACCTACTGGCAGACCTTGCCACGTGTACGAAGAGTTGGACTTCACAGCGACTGTACTGGTGGGAGGTTCATTGTGCTCAGCTAGCACCGTATAACCACTCGGCCTTTTCTCTGATACGATGGCGGTCAGTTCTGTGGGGGAAGGAGGGAGCGGTCCTTGATCAGCGCAAATATGATTCATTTATTTTATTAGTGTTTTACGAAAAATTGTCAAGGATATTCGCTACAGCGGTCAGCATTATGGTGGGAGCGTGACCATCTGCAGTGTCCTAGCAGACCTTCCCATGTCTTCCTTCCCTTCCAACATTACATAATGACCGCATTGCTGAGAGAGTACCAAGGTCACTGTACTGCGCTATAGCACACTAACCCCTCGGTCTTTTCACTTAGATAGCAGTCAAGGCTATGTGGGTGGAGAAATTCCTCTTCGATCCACACAAATAAAAAGTACGGTGCGGCAGCTTTAATACTTCGAGTTTCCTGAGAGATTTCGATATGAGTATCTGTCTCTTATCGGTGGATATGGAGTTTCTGTAGATCCATGCTGGCCTGGACGCGTGCACGCACAAATGGATTGTAGTTACAATCGATTGTAAACCTTATACAGCTGAATTTACCCACAATCGATGTTAAAAAAACATTAACGCGCGCTTCTTGCACACATCATTTGTATAGAATCTGCACAGTATTTGGATGAATTGGATTGGTAAATAGGCCTGGGCTATGGAATTTGTTGTATGGATATGACAGTAACTTCTTTAACTTCGAGCCCCGATAGTTCAGTTGGTACAGCGTCTGTTCCTGGGTCGGGTCACATTTAAGACCTTAAAAGAAGACGTTGCAACTTCCTCGCTTGGCGTTCAGCATTTAGGGGATAGTGCAACGACCGGTTGACCCGTATCGTCATAATGGCTCGGGCGAGGCGGCTAACTTAGAGCAGAAGTCGTAGTGAAGCAGCACTAGATAAAAGAGCGATAAGGAGGCACATCACATGCACTCTAAGGACTAGTTCGTCGTCATATAACTGAAAAATTTAAGTACGACGCTAAACCCGAAGTCCTTCCTTTTGAACGTTCTTAACACTTCAGCACCTGGCAAAAACAACGCCTATATTTAAAACGTCGACATCTAAACAGGATATTACAAACGATCAATCAATCTATTGGAAGTGCATTCGCTCATAAACTAACTTTGACGGGAGGTTATGAAGTACATGACGGGTATGGACCACGTGACACTTTAATGTCTCGGTTTACCCTGATCCGCCAGTTTTATTTGTCGTTAGAACGTCTGATTCAAGTCGTGGCAAAAAGTTCAACCGTTCAGTTTGAAAACAGCACGACGCCATGTCACGCCTGACATTTAATCAACATTGTCAAGGAATTACTATGCTTCAAGCAGTGTTAACTGAAAAGGAAGTTAGAAGCCGCATGTCTTATCACCGGCGATTGATTGTAGCACTGGCCCGGCGTCAGAGAACGTTCCCATTCTGGACGGTCACAGGCAAGTTTGGAAACACCTGTTTATTAGGCTTGCGAAGTTTAATTTTCAAACTCACTCACTTATTGACCAGGACACTGCATCAGTGTTACTCTTGGCATAGAACGGAAAAACATCACTAATGCATTTAACAAATATAAACCAAACATAAAGACGTACCTGTAAAACAATAAACCAACAGATTAATTCACTTCTTAGTTAGACGACTACTGCTTGATTGTCGCTGTCTTTTAATATTGTTAGGCAGATTTTAAACGGTTTAACTGAAATTAATCTACAACAAGTTTAAGAAATATTTCAGCTAGAGTCTGTTGAAATTCCATTCAAGTATTCCCCAAGACCAGACAGAATTCTCAAATTGTCTTGAAGATCCCTAAATTACACAGCAATTCCTCTTTTCAAGTTTTCACACTTTCTGAGGTAAAATCTGTTACAGTAGATCTCCAGTCTTGTTCCTCCTTGAACTTCTTCGTCGGGAACTGTGCCAGAATATTTAAACTTTGGAAAAATTTTGCCAATATTTAAAGCAGGCACACCTATCACCTTTACAAATTATGGACCAATACCACTGCTTACCGGCTTTAGTAATATTTGAAAAACTCTTTTTATATGCCAGGTATCATTTTCTGGAAACATTATATATGGTTAGTTATCTTCATTTATCCAAAGCTTTCCATAATGTTAACCACAACTTGCTTAAAAAAATCGAATAGTATGGGTTTCAGCGTGCGTGCAAAAACTAGGTTAAAAGTAACTTATCTGACAGTTTCAGTGTTTTTCTGTCAACAGCAGTTTTCCTGAATGTCATCCTCTAAAATGTGGCGTATCACAGGGTTCCATTCTTGGGCCTCTCCACTTCACTTGCGCACAAACGACATTTCCGAAGCGACTACTGTTCTTCCGTTCATTCATTTTGCTGGTGATGCCAGTTAGATTTTCTCTTTAAACAGCACTACGACTGCTGTAAATACAATGTCCTGAGAGCTAGGGAAGCTCAATAGTTAACTTTGTAGAAATCATTTATCTCTAGGCGTCAGTTAACTAACATATACGGTTATATTACCGCTAACTAAGAAAAAAGTCATTAACAATTTGATAACTATTTCAAATAAATGTCCAAAAATTTAAATTCTTAGATATTTTTTAAAGCTGAACTGGACAACATACATTGATTTCCCCACGAGTTATTAATTGCATCAGATCACGTTGGAAAACACCTGTCACTACAACAATAGACATGCTAGAAATCAACAATTAGAATTCCGCAATTCTATAGAAGAAATTTATCTTAATTATTATTATGTCCAAGAAAATTGAAGTAAATTGCTAACAAATCTTCGACAAGTAATATATATCTATACTGTATTTATTATAAATATAAGTATTGGTATTTACACATTCGATTTTACATATTTACAGTAACTCATTATTTTCAGATAAACGCAACCCTCTGCATAGTATATTACGTCATGTCCGCTATCCTACGATATAGGTATATTATTATTATTATTATTATTATTATTATTTATTTGATTGGTATTTTACGCCGTACTTCAGAATATTTCACTTTTAAGACGGCGGCCAGCCTTATGGTGGGAGGAAACCGAGCAGAGCCCGGGAAAGCCCACCACCATCTGCAGGTTGATGACAAACCTTGCCACTTTCGACCGAAGATTAAACCAGCATGAGCTGGACATGAACTCACAGCGACCGCATGTTACCTTCCTCGGCCACGTAGGCCCCATAAGTTGTTTTGCGTTAACGGTATAGGACAAACTCGTTAAGACCTTTATTCCAGCCATTGTTTATCACTGACGTATTGTTATTATATGTATCTCGCTTATGCAATCAATACCTTCAGTACCGGAATATCATACATTGGTAAATAACGTTACGTTATTTGAAAACCTATCGCTCTTATTTACGCAGGATTTGCTCCGTTCTCGTGCCTAACAAGGTTAGGCAAACAAGATTTGTAGCGTTCTCTTATACATAACGTTTAAATGTGCCATATTCCCTACATCACATGTGCCACTGTCTACGTTTTCTGCACATCACTGCCACCACCGACAAAATTTGCACTGAAATCTTGAACAGCGCCGAGGTCAATGGGGCCTCAGTGATGTGGGAAAACACAACAACTGATTCTCAACCTCTTTATCTATGCATGTGTTGCATTGTATGTATATATATATATATATATATATATTAAGGACAATTGTTATAGGAGAGGGTCCATGTGAATACCAATTATGTATTATATATTTATATTAATGTAAAGAGTTATTCTATGATTTTACGTACATATCCACATTTGAAATAAGTGTGCATGCACATATCGGCATAGGTTAGGTGTTACATAAACATATTGATGTAAAGAATTATTGTGTAATTCTATGTTCATAGAACATGTGAATAAATTGTGATATCAGTTAGGTATTACATAGATATATTAAAGTAAAGAATTATTATATGTTCATATGCGTATCACGTGAGTATCATATATGAATTAAATGTGTATTTTTATATACCAATATGGTCTTATTTTTTAACAATTAAGATGTGTATTATTTTATCATACTAAATGCGTAAAACTTATTAATATTCATTTATTAGGTACATTGTTGAAATCAGTGCAAGCCTGATGGCCTCGCCTTAATTTGGGTTTGTTTAATAATCAGTAGTCCTGTGGTTACCATGTCTAATCAGACGGTGATTAGAGATTAGGTCACCAACACAAGCGTACCTCCCAAAACGGAGAGAGCTGGTTGGAAATGTTTCATCGGTTCTGTACCTTCCACAACACAGTTGACAAACAAAAGGTTGCAATATTTCTCTTTCATCTGTCAACTTATGCAACCCAGTGGTACAAGAGTCAAACATAAGGCACGAAAAGTGACTGGACTGTGTTAGTAAGAGCTTTCCGGACTGCTTTTCCACAAGACCGCAATTTAGTAGAGATTCCGGCCACAGCAACTGTACAAGGACCGCACAAGTCCGTGATAGACTACTTTCCTCGTGCCCGGCAGCTCACAGTAAATAAGCCCATACCGGATGCAACAACCACATTTAAAAAAGCTATGTAATTAAGAACAATCCACAAACAGTGGAAGAGCTGAGAAAACGTGCCCGTGTAGCAGAAAGAATTTAACTTTGAATTTCACGTATTTGAATATTTGCATCATTCACTGATAATAGGAATGGATTTTCTAGAAAAAAAATGGGGTAAAAATAGATCTACCAACAAAAAACCAACAATATCAAGCATGACTAGTTCACCTAACTCGCAGCAAACGATTCCAGTACGCATTTCCAAACACAAACCAAACACTATTGTACTGTTAGAACCTGTTAAATCTCTATTACTAAAATTTATTTTTGCAGCCGGAAGAAGTCTTGTTAAAATACATAATGGTAAGGCATGGTTTACCCTTCTTAACCAGACAGATCAAGCCAAACGAATTCCAGTTAATAAAGTCATAGCTCAAGTCTGGGAAGTAGCTGAGAGTACGATAAAACCGATTACAGAAAACAGTGGAAATCCCTCTCACTGTATCCCTTTGATCTCGTCTATAGACGCAAAAGATGATACTGGGAAGGAAACGTTATTTGACTTGTCAAATTCAGATTTAAATCAGAAACAAAAACAAAGGCTGTTAGACCTGCTGAAAAACAATGCAGACACATTCTCCCGAAATATCCAGAGTGAAACTGGAGAAAACTCCACTTTACTATCACCACATTCAAACTGGAACTGCTCGTCCACTACGCCTGACACCATACAGGCAGGGGCCAGTTACCAAAGCCGAAATCGACAAACAAGTAGACGAGATGAGAGCAAATAACATTATTGTTCCGTCTAGCTCAAAATGGCATAGCCCTGTTGTCATGGTGAAAAAGAAATGCGGCGAATGCAGGATCGCAGTTGATTATCGGAAACTTAATGCTGTCACACAACCAGTGTCATTCCCAATATCCATACTGAACGATGTGTTCGATGCTATAGGTCAATCTAAGGCAAATTATTTTAGTTCTCTTGATCTAGCTAGTGGATTTTGGCAAATAGCTATGGACCCTACGACGAGACACAAAGCAGCTTTCACCGTTCATTCGGGAATTTACGCATGGACTAGAATGCCATTCGGCTTGATGAATTCCCCGATGACTTTCCAACTAGTTATGAGCCAAGTACTTAAAAGCATCCACTGGAAATATGCATTAGTCTACATTGATGACATTTTGCTTTTTAACCAAACCTTTGACATGCACCTTTCTCACTTGAACAATGTTTTTCAGCGTTGCAACGATAGATCCATCAGAAGAGCATCCATTAGAATACCCTTTAAGCGAGATCTCCAGCAGAGAAAAACACTTGCAAAGGGAGTGTCAGGATTTTAAAGATATGATAATCTATTTAGAACCCGATAGGCCATTGGATGATGACGGGAAAATCAAGTCTGTTGTTCATATATCTTCACACTTTGATCTTTTTGACGGCATATTGTATCATTTCTTCCAGCCACGATCTAAAAACCTAATCAAAGCAGAACGCTTTGCACAGGTAGCCCTACCTACAACGCTCATACCCAACGTACTTGCCTGCTACCATAATGCCAAAACAGGAGGCTGCCCCAAAGGGGTATCGTTAACGTTTGTATCAGTGAGAGATAAGTATTCCTGGCCAAGAATGTATCAAGATATCAAAGACTACATCTTAAGTTGTAATGTCTGTCAGCAAATCAAAAACCATCCTCATGCCAGTAATGCACCTCTGACTTCAATGCCGGTCACGTCGGCATTCAGCCGATGACACATAGACTTCATACGGCCATTGACAACAACACCAGGGGAGTTTAAACACATCCTCTTAGTTACTGACAGCTCTACACGACGGCCAGAGGCATTCGCCTTAAACACGCACGAAGCCACGGAAGTAGCAAAAGTACTGTATGAGCAAATTTTTACTCGCTATGGTGCACCACTTGCCTTTATTTCAGATAGAGGCAGAAATTTTATGTCAAAATTAGTTAGTGCCGTGTGTGAACTTCTTGAAGTGAAAAGAATTCACACCAGTTCGTATCATCCTCAAACTAATTCGACTTGTGAACGACAGAGTAGGACCATCATGCCGATGATGCGTGCTTACATTACCCCATCCCATGACAACTGGCCGTCCCTGTTGCCAGGAATAATGATGGCTCTGCGCATGTCTCCCTGTGTCAATTCAACAGGACACTCACCATTTGAACTTACGTTTGGCAAACGGATGAACATGAATTTTGATACCGAGAAAATTCCCAAAGAAACGTTAGGAAAAGATGCTAAACAGTATTTTGAATGCTTAATAGAGAACTTAAAGCACATGGAGAAGATCACAACTGAAAATATTCAGAGAGCACAAATAAAAGTAAAACTTAATTTGACAAAACATCCAGAGCAACCAGGTTAATGGTAGATCAAAAGGCATGGTTGTTCGATCATAAGGTTAAAATAGGGAAATCGAGTAAATTAACTAATAAATGGGTAGGACCATATTACATCACAGTGGCACATCCTAACCACACGTTCAAACTGAGGAAGTGTTCTGAGGACTCTCCCATAAATCGTTGATAAATGCTCGGCTTAAACCATACGTTGATAAGCTTGGTGGTGAACAAACACTCGCAACAAAGGATACAGATATTGCTTCCCAGAAAACCGAAGTCGCAAAGGACAGCGACATGGAAATGTAAAAAAGTATCTAATAACGAGAAAAGGTCAGGTAGAGGATTCGTAGGAGTGTGCGGAAACATTCCACAAGAACTAAGACAGACTTTTCATGTGTCCAGGACGGCATCAGGTCGACAGCGAAGAAAACCTCATAGGCTAAAACAGTTTATTTAATGAGAAATTTGAATGTGGTATCAGTCACGGATGGCACGAGTTGCGCTTGCTTCCAGATATCCTTACTCCTATTTTTCCCAACCTCGGTACAACACGCCAACCGACACATCGTGCCATAGTGCTAACAGGATTGGTCACCCTGTATAGTGTAGTTCACCATTCCCATGTCCCGTTCTCTAATCTTTGCCCTCTTTTCTTCCTCTTTGAAGAAACATCTGGAAGTATTCGCAAGCTGATAGTCATAAATACTAATCTTAATACAGTGCAATGTCCAAATTACGGCATTATGTTCAAAGATATAGGAACTATGGCCTCTGCGCAGGATTATCGAATCCATACTTATGATTTTACAATTCCACAGAAGTAGATGATACAAAACTGTGACTGTGTAGTCAAGAGCACCACACTGCTGCTATATGCGCCACCCTAAACCAAATCATTTCTCACATAAATGCTCTACGGTTAACTAGCAGTAATCTGATTAACCGAAAAGTTGATCAAATTAGGGATTTGATCCCTGAAAAGCCCCAATCGAAGAGGGTTAGAACAAAAAGATCCTTATTACCATTTATGGAATCTCTATCCAAAACTCTTTTCGGCACTGCGACTGTCAGTGATATGAAAATACTTGAACAACATATTGAATCAATCAGAAAACAAAATTTAAGATCGATTACCATAACACAACAGCATAATAAACATTTTTCTTCTTTCATAAGCCAAGTACACCATAGACTGGGAAATGCTGTCAAAGGAATTCATGCTAATTCAGAGATGATTGACGTTTTACAAGCATATGTGACTAGCTTACAAAGTTTGGAGGATATAATGGTTAACTTTACTTCAGAACTAGCACATCAAATAAAGAAAAACAATGAAGTACAAAAAATATTACGAAGGCTTACAGATGACGTTTTGACCTTTACACACAACAAATTATCGCCTACTTTAATACAACACATGCTCTTTATCTAAGGTGTGTATGCTATGATTCTAACCAATACCTGAAACCATTTTGTTGATGAATGCTGATTAAATAGTTCCACCAGAGGACACCAGTGATGAGGCTATAAATCTAAACGAGCCTGAGTGCATCGAACAGTCTCTCAAAGGCCAAGCTTGTCTAGAGCTAGCAGTGACGTGAAGCTGTATAAGTAGCATTATGAACCACATAACAACGACCATGTCATTTGTCAGTGTAGAATTCCAGAGGTTGTCTGAATCTAGGTATAATCACAGATGTGGGCTATTTTTTTTATCGCAGACAGATTATTATTTCTGGAAAGGTTGCAAGACGTCTAAGTTACTTGACTGATTGCCATGGCGTGTTTGAGGGTTATGTTGTCCAGGTCTCTCGGACGAGGGAAGCCCGCTGTGCTGGTAGCATTGCGGTATACATCTCAGGACTTTTCCTCGGACGTCTCCTCTGAAGTCGATTTGTTGCGATCTTTCACTTCCCCAACTGGCCAACCAATCTTAGCTGGTCGTCCGTACATGCCGGGGAGCCAGGGAGCGGGGATACCGTGCTACCTGTCCAGGCCCCGGGACGACTTCCCTAGCGTAGTGGACATGACGAAGTTAACGTTTAGTGGGAGCGTGTCACAGGCGCTGGCAGATAGCATTAAAGCCATCCTGTACCAAGAGCTTCCAGTCTCCGGTGTTGTGCTCTTCAGGGGTCTTCCAATTCAAACCCCTAGGGACCTGGCTACGTTCAACAAGTTCCTTGGCGTGAACACAATGACGTACGAAGGTGGCACCACACGTCGTACAGTTTTCGAATCAAACGTCATGACGGCTAGCGAGGAACTCCCGTGTTTCACCATCGAACCTCACAACGAGATGTCCTATCTGCTCCAGTCTCCGACTTACGTAAATTTCGCTTACTGTACTAGGGGGCCTTTCGTTTCCTGCTGTCTTTGAAATCACTATTAGTTTACCAGTTCATTACCGCATATTTAACTGCCCTAAGTAACATTAGGTAATACTTTTCATTCTGTGTACTAACGAGGCAATCTACCAATATACAGCACCGTAGCTCTCCTACTGAATTCAATATATAGAACCAACGTCCGCCATGTTTGGAATTTAAACTTCAAGACTTTCAAAAATGCGCTGTAATGAGAATATTTGCCTGGGATACAATTTTTGCGGCCCATCGCCCTGCCGAAAATTCAGATTCCAAACATGGTGGACGTTGTTTCGACTTGTTTCATTCAAAAGTTTGGACGGCTGTATTACTCTTGAAAGTTGGTTTACCGATGACATATTAATTTAAATTTCCTGTGTGTGTTTAGTGTGATATCGGTGCATACCAAATGTAAGATAGTTGTTATTATCAGGAAATTAATCTCAGGGATCTAGGTTAGGCCCTAGCAAGCTGGACGTTACGAAAGTACTTCCAGCTAGATTTGGGCTAATTGGGGCCTCCGTGACCGAGGTATAGTTAGCGTGCCAGCGCGGTGCAATGACCTAGGAATCTGTTATAAATGCAGTCGCGGTGGGTTCAGGTCATGCTGGCGTCCTAGCTCTCCTATTTGTTTTACCCTTTTTTTTTTTTTGCTTGAGTAGATATCGTTGTTTTGTGAGATTCCACCAGAACCTGGATGTGGAGGGGAAGCCGTCCTGGTAGCGAACAGAGAGTTTCAAAGGGAGATAAATCCAGAAGTCAAAGATAAATTCAAGAGGCTTGGTATCCGCCATACGCATGTATATCCCAGTCGAACAAAGGATACGTACTTGTCGTGGCAGGAGGTTGGTAATAATCTGTGACTATCTTACAACTTCCGATTTTCTATCTCCCCATAAACCTCAATAATCAGACATATGTACATCGAGTTCAAAGTGAATGAAAACCTCAAAGCAATAATATTCACATGTTTCGATGTTATTATCTGGGCGGACACCTTGAAATTGCCAGGATTATTAACCATAATTTTGTGCACAGGCTACAGAGAAAACCTATGGACCAAAGATGCTGACACATTACACGGCGCTTGCTTATGCTCTGAAGTAGTGCCTATGAAAAATGTGCCGCCCTTTGTCACGGGACTTGGTGGCCATTTTGGATTTATATGAAAACTCTTTGAGAATTTGTTCTTTAGAAAAAACGAACCAGTTTTCTTCAAATGTGGCACAGGTTACCATTGGGTAGATAGTAAAATTTCGCAATATGAGTATTTAAATTAGATTTGGGCCTGGCAATAGAAATAGCCTAATCGTAGGTCAACTGTGAAAAGTGCACAGCTGGACCGAACAAAAGCACTTCTGAGACTTCCTTGACCGAAGGATTATGAATTTCAGAGAATTATGAATTTCAAAGAATCATTTCCGTTCAATTTGTCGTTGTCACGTAATCGCCCAAAAAATTTAACATGCGGGCATTGTGTAAGACTGCATAAAACTTTTATGACACGTCACTCCAGTTTACTGTGAGGATAGGCAGTCATATATATTATCATTTAGTATAAGATATACATAAAAATGGTGTCACCTTCCCCATAACCGTGGGAAAATTATTAATAATATTATATTGTACATGAATAAATCCGTGTTCTTTTATTTCTCGGGACAAACCAGTCCTGCAAAAATGTTACAAGGCATTTAGTTTGTTATCGAAAAATGTAATTAAGCATTTGTCAGAAATCATGGCTTTACGATCGTATTCTTGATAGTCTTAGACGTCATCATTAAACTCGTAAACGTTCGTTCTGACGGTTAATTCACCGCTGTTTTACTTGACCGGACGATTGCCGATTTTATATGTCCTATGTTGGCAAATATCTGATTTGCACTGGGCGACCCTCAGTGACGTTCTTACAATGTTAAACATTGGACCACTGCTCTGTGACGTACTTACAACATTTGGACTGCTGCTCTGTGACGTGTTTCCAACTTTTGACTGCTGCTCTCTGACGTGTTTATTAAATTAGACTGCTGCTCTGTGACGTGTTTACAACACTGGATTACTGCTCTAAGACTTGTTTACAGCATTTGAACTACTGTCCTGTGACGTGTTTACAATATTAGATAGCTGCTCTGTGACGTGTTTACAACACTGGATTGCTCCTTTATGACGTGTTTACAACATTTGGACTGCTGTTCTGTAACGTGTTTACAACATTAGACCGCCTCTCTTTGACGTGTTTACAACATTAGACTGCTGTTCTATGACGTGTTTCCAACTTTGGACTGCTGGTCTCTGACGTGTTTACAAAATTAGACTGCTGCTCTGTGACGTGTTTACAACATTTGAACTACTGTCCTGTGACGTGTTTACAATATTAGATAGCTGCTCTGTGACGTGTTTACAACACTGGATTGCTCCTTTATGACGTGTTTACAACATTTGGACTGCTGCTCTGTAACGTGTTTACAACATTTGAATTGCTACCCTATGACATGTTCACATCAGACTACTGCTATGTAACGTGTTTACAACATTGGACTGCAGCCCTGTGACCTCCTTGTGAGCAGCTCCTGCTTCTCTGTGACGTGTTTACACCATTAAACCTCTCCTCTGTGACGTGTTTGCAACACTGAACAGCTGCCCTGTGACGTGCATTGGACCTCTGCTTTATGACGTGTTTACAACATTAGACTGCTGCTCTATGGCGTGTTTACGACATTAAACTGATACTCTGTGACATGTTTACAACATTTGGACTGCTGATCTGTGTCGTGCTTACAACATTTGGACTGCTGATCTGTGACATATATACAACATTTGGACTGCTGATCTGTGACGTGTGTACAACATTAGATCGCTTCTCTTTGACGTGTTTTACAGCACGACTACTGCTCTGTTACGTGTATACAACATTGGACAGCTGCCCTGTGACGCGTTTACAACACTGGACTGCTGCCAGCAGCTACTCTGTGACGTGTTTACAGCATTTGGACTGATGCTGTATGACGTGTTTGCAACATTTGGACTACAGCTCTGTGACGTGTTTACAGCTGCCCTGTGACTTCTTTACAACAGTGGACAGCTGCCCTCTGACGTGTTTGCAGCATTGCTCTGCTGCTCTGTAACGTGTTTACAACATTAGACAGCTGCTCTCTGATGTCTTTACAACATCAGATTGCTGCTGTGTGACGTGTTTACAACACTGGACTGCTGCTTTATGACGAGTTTACAACATTGGACTACTGCTCTGTGACAGGTTAACAACATTTGACCGCTTCTCCGTGACGTGTTTTGTCTTTCTCAGGTGCTTGAAGTGGACGACAGAGAAAGTGCAGAGCGAGTGATGATAAACAAAGGCTTCAGTTACCAATGGCACCCTGATGGCTCTATTGCTTACTGGTACCATCTACCCGCCACCAGGCCACATCATTCAACAGGTTCCGTCTGCTTTGTTAATATCATTTTACATAATCATTCACGGAGCCGGGACACCCCCAGGGTCAGGTCATACCAAAGACTTTAAAAATGGTACTTGCTGCTGCCCCGCTTGACGCTCAGCAGTGAGAGGTTAGAGCAAGGAAACATGACTGGTTAGCCAGATGTCAGTATAATGTGACGATGTGAGGTGTCATGACTGGTGTCTTCAGCATGATGCTTCAGTGACGGCAGCATTTTGACGGCATGGAGTCGCCCTGCCACAAGAAGACACAATATATGTGCACACACCAAATGACTGCTCGTCGTCATATAACTGAAAAATTCCTGGTTTCATCATAGTTATAATCAGGAGACGGAAGTGACCAGAGTTATCCGGCACCCATCTCCCGGTGGCTGAAAAACTCCTTGACTTAAAGCCGTAGGCGAACAACCCAGAACTGTAGTCTGCCATATTCGTCAGACAAATTTTTTTTTATAGTGGGGGTAACAAGGACGCAGCAATTAGGAATTCTAAGTGTAATTAGTCATGGAAGATAATACATTTTGAAAACTATGTATGCAAACATATTTTTAATTATTATGTTTTTTGTTGTATTTCGCCATCTAATGGAAAGACCGGACGATGTAGTGTCGATCGTTTACTGCTAATATATACGTAGCTCAGGGTTAAAAGTCGGAGCTTTCGTTGCTCAGTTGGTTAGTGCAGCGTAATGACACAGGAGCCTCTAACCAATGTGGTCGCTGTGAGTTCAAGTCGAGCTCATGCTGGCCGGCCTCCTCTTCAGCCATACGTGGGAAGGTCTGTCAGCAACCTTCGGATGGTCGTGAGTTTCCTCCGGGCTATGCCCGGTTCCCATCCACCATAATGCTGGTCGCCGTCGTACAAGTGAAATATTCTTGAGTACGGCGTAAAACACCAATCAAATAAATAAATAAATATAGTCTGTTAGCCAGGGCCGTTTCCATTCCAGGTGAAGAAATCTGGTTCAACCAAGTCCAGAGCAACGCTAGCTATTTCCGGTCACACCCCAGATGGATGGATGCAGACATTCCGGATCACATGATGCCGTTCCATACGTATTACGGGGACGGGTCAGCGGTTGACCCGAACGTGATACGGCATATAAGAAGCGTCGAATGGAAACACGCCGTCGGCATGCAGCCACAGAAAGGAGATCTACTCTTTCTTGACAACATGCTTGTTCAACATGGCCGCCTTGGTTACGTGGGCAAGAGACGTTTACTGGTCACACTTATGAGCGGTCTGTAGAGTGGATTTTTTTCTGTTCAAACGGATACAAAAGATATGATACACAGTCTTCGCGACACGGTTGCACAACTCACAAAAAGATCATTCTATTCAAAACTTGTATTGGGTCTGACAGCAACCTGCGGAACACCAATCAAATAAATAAATAAATAAAAACTTGTATTGTATTGTATTGTATTGTATTGTATTGCGTTGTATTATTTTAATTTGGTAATTAAATTAAATATTTAATGAGTCATCTCAAAGATCGGCGGGAACAGATTTTGTATTTTTGCATCAAAACCGCAAAACTGTACTCGGTTCCATTGAACATGAAAATATTTCCGCGAATTTCGTAGGTCACAGACTAAACTCTCTATACCACAACAATAATACTTTAACCAAATGCTGACAGTTTTATAATACACCTTTGGCTAAGATATTAGACATGGGTCCCACACCACGTACCGGTAACTGAAATAGGCCAATGAGTCCGTGTTGGCTTAAACCAAGTTTGTTGTCTCGGAACTTGCGTCTTGTAACCATACTGGTCTAGCAATATTTATTTAATTATTGATTTGATACTTGCCGTACTCAAGAATGGGCAATTTCACTTATATGACTGCGGCCAGCATTATAATGGCAGGAAACTGGACAGAGCCCAGTGGAAACGCACGACCATCCGCAAGTTGTTGAAAGGCCTTGCCACAGTCTATCGGCAACTTGAACGCTCAAGCAAGTGGCCGTCACGTGATGCGCTGCACAGATCGGAGGCACCATAGAAAGTTTAAAATACACGATCATTGTATTATTAGTTTGTGGTTGTAGTATTGCCGTCTGAAGTGTCCAGCCCAAGACAACTTACATGTCGCCCCTTCCATTAGCAAACTCATGTAAGACTATACATGTATACAGTGCTTTATATACGTCATTTGCGTGTTACCAGATAGACTCGCGGACACCTAGCTTGTCTGATAAGTATGTATGGTTTTACGACCAAATTAATAGTTTTTCCGTCCTATGACGACTAGGAGTCATTAGGTGTGTGCGCATACATTGTGCCCTCTTGTAGCAGGGCGAATCCGTACCGCTCAATTACTGCCACCACTGAAGTCTCATACCGAAAACACCAGTCATGACATCCCCACCCAGTCACACAGCACTGTCACCCGGACAAACAATCCGTTTTCCTTACTGTTTCTCAGTGCTGAGGACCAAATTTAAAGTCTTTGGTATGATTTGACCCGGCTTTGATCTCGGTTCTCCCGACTCCGAGAAGAACGCCTTAACCCTCAGGACACAGAAGGGTTCAATACTGACAGTAAAACTTCAGTTAAGCCATATATGTCCTTAATTGGGATCATAACTAATATTTAAAGACGTACGGCAGGACAATCGGACAGTGGCAAATCTGAAACATGGAGGCCTGTATGCACTTCTCTGTCCATTTCGCAGCTCTAATGAAGAAAGAAGTGAATCTATCCGTCTGATACCAGCCGTCAACCAAAATGGATGTCCAGGTCAATAATCGCAAGCCCAATTCCCAAAACGACGTTTAACATAGACCACCAAACCGTTCCTAAAGTCTATACATCACGAAATTAGGATGGAATCGGCCAAAGAGGAGCAGTCAGTTTTCAGTGATGGTGGAAAGACGCAAGGTATGTTTTGTAGGCGAATGAGTGAAATCAGTATTCGAATCGTGTAGCGTACAATGCCAGTATAGAAGTTGTCGATAATACAATGCGCAGCCTGTCTCAGTTGCGCTTTGATTGCAGCGGTTCATATAGAACCAACGTGGCGATCTAAATCAGCACGTGTTGAGGCAAATGATGTATGCTGATTTCATATTGCATGTTAGACTTGAGTTTCTTGTAATAGATCATCGGAGTCTAAATTTTGTAACAACAAGGTAACAATAGTGCAATATTGAAATTTTGGCGCTGTCTCCTTATTGATTTTTAATATTTATTTTAGTGTTTAACGTGGTACTTAAGACAGGGGTTTTGTCTTAAATGATTGTGGTTAGGTTTATGAGTTGAAGTAACCGGAGTATAGCCGAGGCAGAGTGATCTAGATTCGAACACGTGAGCTTTCAGTCGCAGCTAGTCAGAGCTTTAACCGTCTGCAGCGAAGGTCCCCATCACTAAAACAAGAGGCATGACACGTTTCTCAATGACAGAATGACAACACCTAGCAGATCAGTACCTTGCCTCTACGTAATGCCCTTTTCCGAAATAACACCCTTGCCCTCTGACAAATGTGTTCAGAGTTTACAAAAATCATAGATACAAAGACATGCAATCCCATTTATATTGAACAGGGCCCTCCGTGGACGAGGGGTAAGCACTCCAGCACGGCGCAATGAGCCTCCCATCAACGCGGTCGCTGTAAGTTTAAGTCCAGCTCATGCTGGTTTCCTCTCTGGTCGTAAATGAGAAGGTTTGCCAACAGCTTGAGGCTGGTCATGGGTTCGCCCGGGCTCTGCCCGGTTTCCTCCCACCACAATGCTGGCCGCTGTCGTATAAATGAAATCTTCTTGAGTACGGCGTAAAACAGCCAGCAAACAAATGAATAAATAAATTATACCGAACAAACTCCAACGCAGTTTTACGACTTTATTCCCATCTTTTGTTTTATACAGATGAGGATGTTTGCTCGTTTAACCTCAGTTGCCAGTCTTTAGTATGTACAACCTGCATGCTAACACATCGATTGGTCCTCCATATACACGTTTTGATGAAATGCTCTTGTATAGGAGAAATATCGACAAGGAATATCTGCATAAGGTGCTGACAAATAAATACTAAAACTACAGGAGAAAAAGAAGTTTTATCTATACAAAAATCCTAAGTAGCATAACATCCGGTTACTATTAAAGTATGCCAAGCATATGTCTGTTTTGGACCAAATCAACACCCATTCTCAAGACAGTCACGAATATTAACACTAACAAAGGTGGTCTGAGGCTACGTTGTTGGCGCATCATGAGCTTGTCACGTTTTACCCATTAACCGAAGCCACCGGTGTAGGCTATGTATTATCGACAATCATTTGGAGGTTGCTCGTGCTGTAGTCTGGTGACCCATTATCCACAGATAACACTAGGGTTCTTTGCATAGTGGTCTTTCATTGGAATTAGACATAAACGATGCGTTGTCTAATCCTTTACATGCTATACGCACCTTCAGACTAACCAAAACACAAAGTCTTAACATCAATGAAACATCGATGAAATCTTGAGCTACCATGACAAACTTTTCTCCACAGGAAGGATGAAATAATTGGATCATGACGAATTTTGTCAGGTTTCTCACAATCTTTGATGGATCCAATCAATGACGGTGATATTAACTCTTAGATATTAACTGACGTAATCAAGTTTAAGTAAAAACAAAAAAGAATAACAATCGTGACTACTGTGTCTGAATCGAAGATGTTCGTGCATAAATTAAAAGGGGTGTTTACAATCCCAAACATGCGAATATCACAAACAGCAAACGCTTTCAAATTCTGTGTCGTGCAGTTATCGAAGCAGCCAATGTGTTAGCGAGTAATCGCCATGAGCTTGAGCTCTCCAGTGCCCCAGTTAAATCAAACAGGCTGGGCCCAAATCGTGCAAGTCATCACTCTGACCTCTTTGTGATAAACTAGCGTACGTCTTACATCATCTCTTATCTGACAACAGGGCGTTGTCGGGTAGCATTGTGAATGTGAAACTACCGCGCCACATGGTCGTCGGGCTGACAAACAAAGCTCAGATGCCCTGTATGGCGTGTTATCGCATACATTCTCCAATACAGTATACGGCTAAATCTTGGTTTAATCGGGTTATGTTATCCTAACGTCTTACCTTTATACTTGCGCTTGCATAAATATACCCTAAGGGCTTGAATTGTGTACCATAAATATTTCAAAATGCATATAGATACATGCGTTGACATGGGTAGCGTACATGCGAAAAGATGCACACCCCAAAAACTTGCTACGGGATCACGAAGCGATCTTAGTCTGAAGTCAAAATTTCAATCGTTAAACTTCGTATGTTCCTTTCCAAAATTTTAAATGAAATTCGTTTACATCAACTTACCCCAAATTTACGTTGCCAAGCAATGTTTTGATCTTGTTAGGGAGGAAATAACAATTTTAAAGTAATTTGAAATTTTGGCTTAAGTCTTAAGATTGCTTGGCGATCCCGGGCCCAAACACTCAAATGGTAACCGCCATATTACTGATACAGCAGGTAAATGCACCTGGGACCGACTCCACAAAGCCAAGGTTTCTGAGTTAAGTCAAAAGTTAAAAACAGAATTATTCACTAACGAACAGTTTAAATCTAGGCTGACCGCATCTCGTGGATCAAAATGATCTGCAACCACTCCACGGGAATTTGAGGAATGAGAAAACCCGAGCGTGTTCACAGTGCTGAAAGCCCCTGACTCATTCCACCGCACTTCTCTATAGCAGCAAGCCACCAGTGACATCACTAACGTTGATAGTGTCAGCTGTCAGAGTTACAGGTTCGGAGTTGCACCGTGTCCTTCTGGCAGAGACCATCGAATCTGTCACCAGTGGCGGTTAGCTCGACAAAAGGGACACACCTAAATGTACTGTAATTTTGACGACTGCTCATGATCATACGAATCCAAAATCCTTGGCGGTCACATAAATGGCGGTCACCAGCTCTTTGCAAAGGGAGGCAAATCGTGTACCTTTAGGAACACTTGAACCCTCTACCTACTCTAATGGCAACACCAGCGATCTTGAAAATAAAGCATACATCCAACTGGTACTGTAATTCAAGTAGGTAGAGGGCGCTGCTGAGATGTATGCAATCTGAGCTGTTGTGAAGATCGAAGTAGCTTCCGGAAGACCTGTCTACCCAATCGAACAGGCTGAACAGAGAACATCATGGCGGTTAGCTCGATTTGAGCCAGCTCTTCTCTTCTGGCTCTTTAACTAGATGTGCAAAAGAGGTTGATGAGCTTCCTGTTAGAGAAGTGCGCAAACGAATAAACTGACCAGCGGTTTTCTGCTTCTGTTTCTGAAAGTGCTGATCGCACAGGCCTCTGTTCCATGGGCTGCAAGATTTACTTCCCTTTAATGGAAGTTTGTTGGGACCGCGTTGTAATAGATATATCTATCGCTGCTTTATCAACTTTACCAGTCAATATATAAGAAACCTGATCCTGCTATTTTACGCCACTCTCGAGAATATTTCACTTCTTTGAGACAGGCAATTGGATGGAAGAAAGCAAATAGGGTCTGTCAGACCTCACGATTCACGTATCTCATAAAAATACAGACGTTAACGCGCATTCAAATTACCTAGCGACGGATTCGAGCCTTCGACCTCATTAGTCCAGGCCTAGTGATCTTCCACTCAATGGCATTAGTTCAACGGCCGAGCAACAATAACGTGACATGCAAAGGCAGATATCCTGTGACCCAAAAAATCTGAGGTTACGAAAGGTTTGTTTGATTTACTACATCTTGAATGTACAGTAAAAACAATACAGTGAGCAATTGACAATCAACAATGTGTTCAACGAGTATAAACAGACATGACACCATTCAATTGTTTGAAAAAAAAAAAGAATTTGAAAAGCAAGAAATTCACATCTTGGACATCTACATAGAAGTACAAGGACGAGAACAAAGACAAAGAGTCTTAAAATGTTACACAAAATATATACATCATCAACCAATCAGATCTGAGCAGGCCCTCACCCATTCCCACAATACAGAGAGATATCGTCATAAATGGCTATCTCAAACAATTAGTTGTTAAGTGTAACCTGACACTATCAGGAAAAATAGGGTCTGTTAGCAGGTAATTTTTTTGCCCGAGGAAAAAGATGGGAATTTTAAACATATCAACATTGTGAGAAGATAAGAAAGTCTCCATCAAAGTGAAAATAAGAACTTCATTAAGGTCATTGTTAGATTGTTGATCAGGTTATGCCTAACAAACATATTTTTAATGGCGGCCAATGCATCACTAGACTTTGGAGAAGATAACTCACGTCTTCAATGACAATCGACCAAGTATGATACTGTAATCCTATGTTTTTGTTTTAATCGACTTTTAAAAGACTGTGCATGGGACTTGAATCTTCGGGTTTTACCTTCTTGTCTCACGCAGACTTAACACCAAAGTGCTAGTTAAAGGGACCATAACTCATTTGTTTTTATTTTGACAAAAAAACCCATATTCCCTAATGAAATCAAATTTACCAAGTATCACTCAAATAATTCCCTGCCACTAAATATCAGACTTATACCTGCACTACTGTAATTCTTCAACCTTTTTGCATGTTTGCAAGGTGTTTATTCAAGAATACTCTGAGGGCATTATTCTGTGACGAGTGATAAAATTATGTTTTTTTGTGAAGCCCTGAAACTCATTCATCCAACAAATATAGTTTTGTGTCCAAAATGAAATTAAAAATGTCCATAAATTGCCTTGATATTCGGTCTTTAGAAATTACAGTACTAACAGTGTTAAAACAATTCTACAGTGCCAATTAGTTATCATCCATCTTGCTTTAGACATTTAGAAACTTTATTACCCATTTTGGATGGTAACATGCACACAGACAAGGCTCATATTTTGTGAAAGGTAATTATTTGGGCTATTATAAAATAATAGCACAAATTTGATTGTATTTGCGATGACTGATTTTGTTGCTAAAAAGTCTCTGGTATACTAGCCTCTTCAAGTACAGGGATTAGCTTGACCTAGAAAGGCTGGTACATGTACATCCCCGTTTACATGCACATCCCCGTTTACATGCACAGCGCTGTTTACATGTGCATCCCTGTTTACGTGTACATAAGCAACAGGTAACCCATGTTAACCATGAAAACACATTTGCACATGCATATCTATACATCTATGGAATATTAGATAACAGAATTAATGCCTGTCAACATTAAAGACAATCTATCATGGACAACTTGGCCTCCCAAAGAATGGTTCTTTCTGCAATGACAAGCTGTTACAATAACATCTTGTGTTTGTATTCTTTTTAAAAACAGAAATTCCACACTTATATAATGATTTACTGAAGAAGCTTCTCTTGACATTTTACAACACAATCACTCTTTTTTTTTTTTTATTAAATTTAAACCTTAAAACTGCCATGACTGACTTTGTACCCCAATCCAATGACTGACAAAATTCACTTCTTGACAACCCCACACTCCTCACCCCATACTCCCTACATTTCCTGCCCAAACCCCACCCACCCCACCCAGCCTGTTCAGTGTGACCTCCCCAATGATAAAACAGAACTAAGCCTAACTAATCCACCAGCCTCACGTCTTGACAGGCTGAGAGCGTTTGTCCGTGAAAAAGCTTCGTAGCACCAAAACCTGACCAATTCCAATCAACAGGATAATGATGGACTCGCCGATTGACCAGATCATCACCCGCTCGTTCAAGTCCTCGGCAAAGACTCGCCCCTGAGCCTCCCGCAGCCGGAAGTGCGTGCCGTAGTCCAGGACTTTCGTCAGGGCTTCGTGGATGGACTGGGATGCCATCTCCATCTGCAATCATACCACGTATATTTATTTATTTATTTACCCTATTTCACCTAAAATTAAGTCCTGTACAAGGTTATTCATTTTCAATGATTCTGAGAACTCTGCTGATCAAAGAAAAGTGTTTTAAGATTTGTTTGGAAGGTAGGATGATGTCCTACGGGAAAATGGGTTTCAACACCAAAAGCAGTACTTAATTCACCTCTAAGAAATGCAATTTTAACATATTCAACCTAAATTTTCATTGCACAGTTTGACCGATTCCTTATATAATATCCTACTAGAAAGAAATCCATCCTTATACATGTAAAATTATTTGTTGGATATGTTTGAGGTAACCCTAAGGTATTAACTGACAGTAATGACAGTAGACTATCACACTGTATCATGGCAATGTGTATTTATTTATTTGATTGGTGACTCAACAACATTTCACTTCTATGACGGCAGCCATCAGTATGGTCAGAGGAAACTGAGGAGGGGATACCCACGACCATCCACAGGACAATGCAGAAGCCATGTATTAAAACACGCTGTCAGTGTATAAGTGTAAGAATGAAACACAACACAGGAGTATTGAACACAAGATGGAAGTGACAACGTACATACAGGCAGAACTCAACTGACTGAACAACTGAACTAGACAGATATGTGCGTGGCTGCTAGGGAAAGGGTGATAGGAAGAACTAACGACTGACCTGTGTCATGGCAGTATCGCGTCCAGCCATCTCTGGCACCAGCGGGGGGTCGTCCCCAGCCTGGAAATCGAAGTACACCACTTTGTGGGTGAAGGTGGAGAATTCGTTGCTGAAGCAGAACTTGTAGACGCCTGTCTGGTCTGTGGTCCACGTAAATGTGTCATACTGCTTCTTCATGTCCTTGTATAGGATTTGACCGTTAGGTCCGGACAGGTCCATGTCAACGTCATAGTTACCCCCGGTTATTACCTGCAAAAATACAACACATCTCATCACAATACACATCTGTTATTCATTAATGTTTTCGATGAAATACTCAGGGATGTTTCACTTACTGTTTTCCCCCTAACCCCTCTATCCCTCTCTCCACACGAAGTGCAGTTTTAGAGGCAAATAAAGGTTGCAAAACATTATCTTTTGGTATCCAAATTTACATTTTATCAGCTGGATGTCATCCCATCTTCCAAACAAACCTCAAACTCCTTTCTAAGATCAACAGTGTTCTCAAAAGGAGGCCAAATGTGCAACGTGCACTAAAGGTTAGGTAAAGCACAGTATATGATGGCAGTTCAGTTGCAGTATGGCGAAGGTGGGTGGGGGAGGGGGGGGGGGGGGATTTGAATGCCTGGATAGACATTTTGCAAGTTACTAACCAGCTTTTCCATTAGTGACCCACACAGATATGCACACCGTATTGGTGCAAGACAAGATAGAAATTAGCCACCATGCTTATTGTTAACCCACAAACAATCAGAATGACACTTGGCAGGACCCTGAACCCCCATAAACATTTCTGACAGAGATATCTATTCATCTCATTGAGGCTGAATGCCATACACATGACGTTTTACTTGAGTGCCTGTAGTAAACCAATACCCTTCAGCGGGTACCTGACAAACCTCCTGACCATAACCATAAACCTGTCACAGTCAGATTCAAGTCTGTCACATCAGTGTTCAGAGTGAACCAGGCGGTGTGTTAACTCTTAAGCTGAGAGAGACAGTGAGTGATGTCCCCTCTTCAGATCTTCCCACTCTCCCCATTTTGTCTGAACCACACAGACCATTCCTTTCTTTCTAGTTTTCTTAGTTTGTGCAAGACTTTTAATTCATATTCAGTCCAATGCTTTACATTTTCAGAAAAATTGTTGTCAACAGGCTTGTTATATTTACATGTATTCATAGATTATGGAAAATTTATTTGTGAAAATGATGCATGAATGAAGTATTTCCAACATAAATCTTCACTTTTATGATATCCACTCCAATGTTGTACAAACATGTCCATTGCTTATCTCTCTTTGTTTTCATAATGTCATTACATCACAGTTTTACACAGGTAACAGTTGTTAAAGAAGTCATCTTAACAAACCAGGATCACTGTGAAGTTGTAATATTCCCAAATTCAGGGGGAACAAAGCAAAGGCAAATTATATAGGTTTTCCTGACTTGTGCAGTATATTTATGGCCCACAAATGATTGATAGCATATGTTAGTCAAAAAAAACCCCCAAAAACAAAGAAAAAACAGGCTAAAGAACGATAAAAAGAAATTAAACAGTCATAAAGGGCCTGTGAGAGATACAGGTGTTCCGAGTGGTGGCCCTCGCACGTATACCTGAAGCTGGAATTAGAACCCTGGCGGTACACAGCCTTTGCACACGGGCATTGGGCGAATGGAGCATTTCCTAACCCGAACTTCCAGTATAAGCCAAGAGCCCTCACGTGAAACTCCTGAGAACTTGTGTCTCTCATCTCTCAATAAACATGTGTTTACACTAACCTTATGTAATACAACAAATGTTATTCAAGCTTGCCTGCCACTCTGAGGCCAGTATATATTATGTGCACGGATAACTACATGAACTGCTATGGTGCATTTTCTTAGCAGCAATAGCAGGTATTGGGGCAAATGCTTATGAACAACGATTGTTGCTTGATAACTGTGTAATCTATGTAATCACAATGTCACAATTCGGCATCTAACGGTACCGCCGTACAGTCGTATACACTGCGCAATATTCTCTTTGATGTTATAAACAACGTGGACAAAGCCTTCCTTATGCCCGTAATTAAAACGCCACGTGTATAGAAACACGGTGTTACAGGCCGACTGTTAGCCTTCCAATTACAACAACAACAGCACATTGTTGATAATCGAGTACAGCTGGCTGTTAGGTTCTCATCTGACACTTAAAAGTGATCCCTGATTCCTGATCGTGAGTTGACACAGGCGACTGGATTCTAAAACTCACCTGAAACTCCAATGTACACTGGATACCCTTTTCTATGTGCTCGAAAAAACATTCTCGTTCATTATCAGGGAGTTCAAACGTCAGCTCTCCACACAGAACATGTGCTACAAAAACAACCAGCAACGTTATCAACGTAAAAGCGGACTCCATGATACGCTGGGGTGCCTCGGATTCGACGCCAGGGGGTAAGAAAGTGACAGACTGCCACAAAGAGACAAGAATTATCGATTTAGTGGCCCTAGTTTATCGCCACATGCACTTCGCCGGTGACTTGTTGATAGAAAATGGCGGAGCTGGAAACGTGGCAGACGCCCGGATGTTGAACAGGAAATGTCAATATGCTCTACAGAGTCACCTCCCTTGATCGCCCCAATCGATTCACTACTAGAAAACGGGGGATAAAAAACCTTGCTGATTTGTTTACTTAATTATAGCCTTTAGCAGTTTCATCACGCGGAAGATTAACTCTTACCGGATGTCTGATGCAAAAAGAAGCCTAACCGTGCTGTCGGAAGTATAACTCAAGTTTGAACCAATGAATGAACGCACAACACGTCACGATGATAATTTATGTCTTACCATATTTATGCCATAGTTCATTAACGCCATGCTCAAGAAAAGTTCACTCTATGGCTCTCATATTTACATGACTGGAGGAAAAATAAACAACTTATGCGGTGGCGGCCAGTTGAGAAAATGGGAGTGCCTGGAGCAGAGGCCTACCACCGTGACTTTGGTCGACGCGTGTGATGTACAGATCTGCAAGATCAGAAATGTTTGTCGGCGGTCGGCGATAGGCGGTCGGCGATTCAAAGGGACCAGTCATTACTTTTTCAAACATTAACGTTCAAATATCTCCAATCCTTTGAAATATACAATAACCTATTTTCGAACAAGATTGCAGCCATAGTGCTGTGAAACCTTTTCCGTGTTCGAACAGGGCTGTAGCGGTCGTGCTGTAGAACTTGTGTTGGAACAAGACTGTAAAAATCGTGCTGTACAACTCATGTTGTGTTGGGACAAGGCTGTAGAGATCGTGGTGTACAACTTATGTTGTGTTGGGACAAGACTGTAGAGATCGTGGTGTACAACTGAAGTTGTGCTGGGACAAGGCTGTAGCGATCGTCCTGTAGAATTTGTGTTGTGTTGGAACAAGGCTGTAGAGGTCGTGGTGTACAACTTACGTTGTGCTGGGACAAGGCCGAGACAGTTTGTTATTGTCTGACGTATTTTGTGATATTGCTGTTGAATATTACACGGCTTGTAAATCAACTGATTTTACGTCTGAGGTGGCCCGTAAATGATACAGACCTGTCCCAGCACACTGTGTGAAATGGTCCTTCGGCTACACATAATCAAATCGTTTTAAATGATCTCAAAATGATGCCTTATGCAATAGTTCTGTGTTATCATATGTCCCTTCATGGAGTGAATGGGTACAGGCTAAATCAGAACTTAGGCCTCGCAATCTGATAGCAGCGTGTTTGATTGGATAAAGTTCTCAAGATGGCTGCCTCGAAAATTATAGGCCGATATCGGTGCTTACATGCTTTAGTAAAATATTTGATAAAAGTCCTGGTGACTGCAATGTATGATTTTCTGGAATCACATAATGCGATATGGTTTAGGCCAAATCATTCCGCGACTTATGCCGCATGTTCCTTATACGATAAACTTTGAACTGCTTACTGGGTGATGGTAAAAAGTATTCTATTGTCACTTTTCTTGATTCATCAAAAGCCATTGATACCGTCAATCATTGTATTTTACTTAAGAAATTAGAATATTACGGTTCCAGGAGTGTTTGTAGTGATTGGCTTAAGAGTTACTTATCAAACAGATTCCATCGTGTATCATTTAATCATACGCTTTCCGAACTAAAACCTTTAATATGTGGTGTACCACAGGGTACCATTCTTGGGCCTCTCCTCTTTCTGTTGTACATAAATGACATTTCAGAAGCGACATACTTTCTTCATCTCATTCTCTTTGCCGATAACAATAGCGCAAGTTTCTCTTCAAACGACGCTATAACCGCCATAAACATCATGTCCCATGAACTAGAGAAACTCAGGACTTGGCTTTGTGCAAATCGTCTGTCATCAAGAAAAACAAAATATATGTTTATTCTGTTTCTTAGTTAGAAAAAATACAGATGCATTACCAAGTTCAACCATTTTAAATAATAATCTAGAAAAAGTTCAGAAGTTTAAGTTTTAGGTTTTTTCTTGAGCGATAAGCTGAACTGCACAACACATTGATTTTACCTGAACGAAGGTATCCCGTAATATAGGTATACTTAACCATATAAAAAATGCCGTAAATAAGAAAATCTCCTTATCCTTTATTACTCAGCTATCTACCCTTACCTTCTTATAGAATTGTCAAATAGGGTAACACTTACATCGCTCATTCTAAACTAATCAAGCTATTGCAAAACGACTAATTTTCACCCTTACTCTATCTAAATGGCTTTAACACACCGCGCCTCGTTTCCGCCATCTTCAAATTCTACCACTTACTGACCTGATTCTGTATTCAACTTTATTACAGTCACATAAATTCTTTTATCATCAAGAATGTATCCCACCGAGTTACTCATTTTATTTGACCAAAATGGACCACACCCATCAATACAATACCAGAGGACGACCTTTACATTTTTATAGGCCGATATATCCAAGCAACTTATCTTATCATTCCCTGTATAAATCATGCCCACGGGAATGGAATAAATTACCACAAACCTACGGCTAGTTCGTCAAACCTCTCTATTTAAATCTGAGGCCAAAAAATGTTTACTGGAAATTTTGTTTCTACTTTACTGGTGTGTTGCGCACACGTTATTACATTACAATGACGCATTATTTTATTAAAAAAAAAATGAATACTCTGGATGTCTTCCATAATATATCACGTACACTATGTTTTGCTTTTTTAAGTATATCTGTTCCATTTTCACAGGATAAAATCATTTTACTAAGAGCATTGTTCCCACCATTAGTATTTAATTTTGATTGTAATATATTCCATCGTGGTGAATAAATAAAATCAAATCAGAATTACTCAAAATGCTGTGTTATCATCACATGTAACATACAGTTACATTAAAACAATGCAAAGGGACCAGGCCTCGGGGACGCTGAGTCCACTAGCAGAATCCTGGTTAATACAGGAATACAATGTAATTAAAGACGTACAGCATAGAGAGTAAGACCAGAGCAGCGACTACAGTGTGAAAGCTGGCAAATGGTCACACATAACCGGTGAAATACGGCTACAGCAAAGAGAGTAAAACCAGAGCAGCGACTACGGTGTGAAAGCTGGCAAATGGTTACACGTAACCGGTGAAATACGACTACAGCATAGAGAGCAGCGACTACGGTGTGAAAGCTGGCAAATGGTAACCGGTGAAATACGGCCTCCTGTCCATTAAGCAATCAGGATTTTATTCAAACTGTTCATATGAATGCATAAATAGTAGCAATTGACTCACCACCTAGCTCTATGACTCAGGTAGTTTAGGTAATTAATTAATTAGGTGAAAAAATGCAGTGGTGTTAATTGTATTTTATTAGGCGTCACTGGTCAAGAATTACTCAAAAAACTGTAGCGCTTCTGTCGGTACTGTTATGTCTAATAAGGCTGGAATGAGTGCAAGCACACCGACATGTGTCACTATACGCCAGCCATGGATGGTGCCACGTGTTCTTGGTCACAGAGGAAAGTAAAGACATTTGTCCTCTATATTCTGCCATGAAACTTGCCATATAACGGTTTTAATACATAGCAATTTGTATACACTTTAGGAAAGCAACTCGGTGTACACGTATCTTATCATTTCATCTAGTTTTTAAGATAAAGGGATTTTTCGATTGACGTAGCTCTTCAAATATCCTAAAGAAAACAAGGAAATGAAAGTTGTATTTCAAGCAAAGAAAAAACGAAGTAAAGAAAACAAAAATCATTTAGGTATAAACCACGTTTAGGGCCACTTTAACCAGTGTATGGATGGATCCAAAACGTCACACCAAAACTAAATAATTGGAGGCATTGCCGGTGTTCCGAATGGGTACGGGATTATGTTTCATGTGATTATCTGATGGTGCAAACATACAAATTATAGTGCCAACACACTATTTATAGTGCAAACATACACATTATAGCGCAAACATACACATTATAGTGTAAACATAAACATTGTAGTGATTATTTTATAGTGCACACATACGAATTACAGTGCACACATACGAATTATAGTGCTAACGTACAAATTATAGTGATTATCATATGGTGCAAACACACCAATTATAGTACAAACATACAAATTATAGTACAAACATACAAATTATAGCGCAAACATACAAATTATAGTGATTATCTTATGGTGCAAACACACAACTTATAGTACAAACATACAAATTATAGTGCAAACATACAAATTATAGCGCAAACATACAAATTATAGTGATTATCTTATGGTGCAAACACACAACTTATAGTACAAACATACAAATTATAGTGCAAACATACAAATTATAGCGCAAACATACAAATTATAGTGATTATCTTATGGTGCATACACACAAATTATAGTACAAACATAAGAATTAGTATACAAACATACGAATTATAGTGCCAACATACAAATTATAGTGATTATGTTATGGTGCAAACACACGAATCATTATACAAACATACAAGTTACAGTACAAACATACAAATTATAATGCCATCATACAAATTATAGTGTTAACATACAACATATAGTGTCAACATACAAATTATAGTGCCAACATACACATTATAGTGCCAACATACAAGTAATGGTGCCAACATATAAGTTATAGTGCCAACATACAAATTATAGTGTCAACATACAAATTACAGTGCCAATAACAATTTATAGTACAAACATGCAATTTATAGTGCCAACATGCAAGCAATAGTGCCAACACACACATGATAATACAAATTATAATACTAACATACAATTTATAGTGCCAAAATTCACATTATAGTGCCAACATATAAATTATAGTGCCTACATATAAATTATAGTGCCACCATAAAAGTTATAGTGCCACCATAAAAGTTATAGTGCCAACATACAAATTATAGTGTAAATATACACATTATACTGCCAACATACGAATTATAGTGCAATCATACAAATTATAGTGCCAACATACAAAGTATAATGTCAACATACAAGTTATAGTGTCAACACACAAGTAACAGTGCCAACATACAAGTTACAGTATGTATGACATTGTAGTGATTATCTTGTAGTGCACACATACAAATTAAAGTGCAAACATACAAGTTATAGTGCCTACATGCAAATTATAGTGATTATCTTATGGTGCAATCATACGAATTATAGTACAAACATAAGAATTATTATACAAACATGCGAATTATAGTGTCAACATACAGGTTATGGTGCCAACATACAAATTATAGTGCCAGCAAACAACTTATAGTGTCAACATACAAGTTATAGTGCCAACATACAAGTAACAGTGCCAACATACAAGTTATAGTGCCAACATACAAATTATAGTGGTTATCTTATAGTGCAAACATACGAAATATTATACAAACATACAGATTATAGTGCCAACATACAAATTATAGTACAAACATACAAGTTATAATGCTAACAACCCACCATAATGCTGGGCGCGGTCGTATAAGTGAAATATTCTTGAGTACGGCGTAAAACACCAGTCAAATAAATAAATAAATAAATATAATGCCAACACACAAATTATAGCGTCAACATACAAATTATAGTGCCAACATACAAATTACAATACAAACATAAAAGTTAAACCGCCAACACACACATTATAGTGTCAACCTACAAATTATAGTACAAACATACAAGTTATAGTGCCAACATACACATTATAGTGCCAACATACAGGTAATAGTGCCAACATAGAAGTTATAGTGCCAACATAGAAGTTATAGTGTCAACATACAAGTTATAGTGCCAACACACACATGATAGAGTGTCGACAAACAAATTACAGTACAAACATACTCGTTATAGTGCCAACATACACATTATAGTGCCAACATATAAGTAATAGTGCTAACGTACAATTTATAATGCCAACATAGAAGTTATAGCGTCGACATACAAGTTATAGTGCCAACATACAAGTTATAGTGTCAACATACAAATTATAGTGCCAACATACAAATTATAGTGCCAACATTCCGGAGACTATACTTTCTCTGGAATAAATCTGAAATCCTAAACACCCGAAAACAGAATACATGATATGAATCCTCAGTTATTACTGCAGATTATTTTCAGACGATGATGTATCGGACGGCAAGGCCTGTAACGTGAAACCCGTAACTCATAATCACTAAAGGAGTTATTTATTTTGTATTGGCTGAAGTCAAACTCTTGTGTATCTTTTGAATGCAGATGGACATCGTCATAAGATATTTCCGCATGGCTCTACATTTGAATGCATGCGCATTAAATGATGGGTTGCTGCAAGACTTGGATTACTTGTGGTTTGTGTTTGTGAATATTTATCGATGCAATTCTTCTCCCGTGCTACGTGTGTTCATGCAAGCGATTGTAAAACAAGAGCTGGCACTTCGAATGAAAATGAGGCAAACACAGTTTCATATTTGTTGTAGAATTAGACGAAATCGCACTGTGAGAACGTGGCCTGTCAAATACAACTTGCTCTGTATGCAAACCGCCAGTGGAGTTCGAAAATTGATACGAAAAATCGCACCGTGGGGAACGCGGTATTGACGAGATGATGATATCAATGATGATGATGTTCGTTCACTTATCTCCCTTGTCTGTATAGTTATCTCTGACTTTGATCTCACGTGGGTTGTGGTTAATGGTGGAAGACTGCATTTCTCTCGTACAGAAAACTACCAGGTAGGTCATTACACACTTCGGAATTGTCTCTGTCTATTTCTTCTTTCTCGGGCACATATATCTGCAGATTGTTTCTCACCATTTACCGCACAAAGGCCTACATGCCTTATATTCACTAAGTCATTTCATGTTAAACGGGTAAATGAGAAATACGTGTTTTACATTAACAAGTAGTGCGACGTGTTTATCTTCACGTATATTATCAGCGGCATTGTAGAGCACAGCCTTTACTGTCATATTGTGACAAACATTACCCAGTAAGTTTCCTTCTTTTGTCTTCCCTGATGTGATGTGTGGTTTGTAAAAACTGAAACCAATTTCCTTTTATGGAAGGAATACAGAGCAAAGGGGAAAAAGTTGCACTTTCCTTTAGCTTTCTTCAAAAATATACCCAGACTGCATTTTTGTATCAAAAAAGAGTTACATCTTATGTACTCGTATATCTGTTTAAATGTATTGCCAATCCATTTGTTTCTGCCAGTATGTATTGGGTGTTTGCTGGTGGTGGTGTTGTGGCGAGGGGCGGGGATGGCGAGAGGACGTGGGGGGGGGGGGGGGATAATACCAAGCTATTTTGTTGTTTGCTTTGATTTAGATAAGGTGCAAATATTGAATATCGCATCATTCACTTCTTTCAAATCTGGTCTTTTCGCGGTATATAAAAATAACGGTCTCGTTGTAAAAGTAATTCTAATTCCCGAAGTATCGATTTGATCAGGAGATTGATACCGAGTCTCTGAGAGTGAGCTGGTGTTAGGTATTGACTACAGATCGATATCTGAGCGATCCAGATTCTCCACCCTGTGACGTACTGTTTATCGCTCCTTCCCTCTACCACCATATTCAATCTCTTTTCCGTACCTCTCAAAGGTTGTCTCTATCAGGCTTTGATAACAGCAGTCGATCTCACCTGGTCTGATCAGGACATGTACAACCAACCAGGGACAGGCGCGATGTCTGATAACAATATAAATATAGAGTAAAACCACAGCATCCACGTCAGTGTGATAGCTGGCAAATAGTCATACGTAAACTCTGGAATACGGCTTATTAGGGTTTTATTCTAACAGTTCGTGTAAATAATTAAATAGTACACTAAAGAAATTAATCTGTTAATTTTAACAGGAAATCTGTTGTGTTAGTGATACCAGAATGTTTTCTTTGATTATAATGTATTACTCTGTCATTTTCAACGTAATAGCCTGTTAGTCTAATAGAATATTTATGTTAAATTAATAGAATATGTTACATTTAACAGAGCAGTCTGTTGCAATAACAGAATGCATTCTAGCATCGCTCAGATAACAGACCTTCCGGTAAAATTAACACAATGTTTTTTAGAGTGCAGCAACGTAAACACCCCAAGCACAATGGATAAAGCAGAATTAGGTAAAAAAATACAGTGAAGTTAACTGCAATTAATTTGACATCTCTTGTCTAGAATTAAAGTGCCTGTGTTCCCACTGAGTATAATAATTTTGAAACAGGACAACGTCCGACGGACGAACGAACAGACAGACAGACAAAACAGGCCATTCAGGGAGACCATTACGGTAAATAACTTAAAAATTCGACTCGAAAAGGTGAATATTTTAGAGGCCAATAAGTGCTAGAAACTATTAAGTCATGTGCTTAAAACTTGCACTTTTTCAGTTAATTACACATGATTTTAACTTCAAACAAACCTGCAAATCCCTGTCTAAGATTAACAGAAATCTCGGAAGCAGTAAGAATGAGCAAAGTAGTCAAGCACGAGATTTTAGGTTATTTCAATACAGTACATCGCTGTTTCTTCATTAGATATCAAATCCACTGCCCCCATGCCTTCCTTGCGACGTGGTCGTGCCTTTTCCCCATAGCTATTTATATTCGTCGTTCTTCTGTGACATTCTGTCTGACTGTCGGTCCGTGGGTCGGACGGTCTGTCTGTCTGTTTGCCTATCTGTCTGTTTGTCGGTCGGTCGGTTGGTCGGTCTGTCGGTCTCTCTGTCGGTATGTCAGTCAAATATTTGACATCCCATCTTTAGACCATTCACTTCACGAGACGAGCTACCCGGTTATCATGAGCGTCAAGCCAAGGAAATACTA
Organism: Liolophura sinensis; assembly: GCF_032854445.1. Classification (NCBI taxonomy): domain Eukaryota; kingdom Metazoa; phylum Mollusca; class Polyplacophora; order Chitonida; family Chitonidae; genus Liolophura; species Liolophura sinensis. The sequence goes on along the minus strand of NC_088296.1, from coordinate 4,557,141 downwards.
AGATGACTTTTAAAACCAAAGTGTTACATTTGACACTGTTAAGAGTGACTTCTCTTATAAGAGTTGTCCAGCCACTTTTATTATAACTTTTTATTTAATGTTAGTTTTGTAACTCTCTTTGAAGTTTTGATATTCCAACTGTATTAAAAGTGTTTGAGCTCTTGCTTAATCAATACCTTAAACAAACACTTGAAAAGTTAGAAAATTAACTCGTTTAATAGAGTTGGACAATGAATACGTTTGAAGCGTATGAAACATAAACACTCAATAAAAGTGGTCTGATAACTCTTGCAAGTGTTAAACGTAACATTTTAGTTTTAAGAGTTATGTGGCGTGAAATTCAGGCACATCGATCTGACGCCTTATATGTTTCTCATTACATTACTCTCAAAGCCTGGTCATTCATAGTATTTTTCTTGAAACCCATTGGTACCAAAAACTGGACCTATTGATCTGCGAATGCACACTACAAGCGGAATAAGGGAGGTGCATACCTTATTGCAGGACTGCACAGTTATACAGCAGTTGTTATGTAGTGGGTATGCATAGAAGGGGTTAAAGATAACGGTTGTGGCTCACAAAGATCCCAAACATTACCGCTGTTACATTCAGGTTTTCTAGTTGATTGGAATATTAACCAGCAAAGTGGTTGGCAACTATTCACAAATCTCCTGATTTAAAACAGTAGCCGTAGAAGCGGGGACTGGATTCGAACACGTGACCAACGGCAGGACAATCTAATAGAGCCAGCATTGTAGCCGTCAGCAATCAAGGATTTCTTACCATAGATTTTCTTCCCACTTTCACCCGGGTGTCGACCGGCCCGGATAGCACAGTTGGTAGAGCGTCCGCTTCGGGACCGGTAGATCCAGGATCAATACTTGATCGAGTCACACCTAAGACTTTAAAAGAGGAAGTTGTAACTTCCTCGCTTGGCGTTCAGTATGAAGGGGATAGTGCAACGACTGGTTGACCCGTATCAGTATAATGGCTCGGGTGGGGCGGCTTACTTGCCTCCGGTAAGTCGTCTCAGTGAAGCAGCACTAAATAAAAGAGCGGTGGAAATCCGTCCTGCAACAAGGAGGCACATACATGCACCCTAATGATTCCTTCGTCGTCATATGACTGAAAAATTGTTGAGTACGACGTTAAATCCCAAGCACTCACTCACTCACTCACTCACCCGGGTGTCCATGAGTAACGCTACAAAATAAAATAATCTTATTTTCCTTATAGTTAGGTATACATTGAAGTATTATTCGTCATATGCATACCACTTTTTCTGTACAACAAAGATAGGCATAACAATTTTCAGAATTGTCTAAACCATAATACCTGAGTCAATCCCACATCATGTGGTAAACTGCGCAACCGAATGAAGATTCGAGTCTGCGAGGGCCATGACAAACATAATGAGTATGGTAGGCCTACACGAAAAGCGTATCATTCTGGAGTATTTCCTTTGCACATCCTTGCAGCATGACGTCACGAAGTGTAAACGCTGTCTTCCTAATCGTCTGCAGCCTCTTTCGATTGACGTCAGGTAATTTTGACCAAACAGTGTGTAGCAGTGCTCAGCCTGGGGCCGTATCTGGAGGTAAGCGGTTTGAATTATTCACGCCTGGAGTGTGTCTGGCTGCGCATCAATGTCAGCATTATTTCGGATAGTGGGCAGAGAATACGTAGAAGTAGTAGTGTATGGAGTGAGGTGCGAGGGTTTTTTTTGGAGGAGGGGGGGGGGGGCGGGGCTGTAAGGTAAGGTGTGTGGACGTTAAAGGTCTAGAAAACATATAAATTACATCTTCAGATGAAAAGTTAGTCATATATATGGTCTTAAACATTTCTTTCGATTTTTCTTTACTGAGATAATTTTAGACTGGCGGATATTTTGGACAACCTCTTATTGTCTATGGATAATAGTGTTCTAAAGATCAAATTTATATTTTAATGCATTCTTATATTTTATCATGATTAAGATTAAATGGATGTCTATGAATATAAATGAAAAAAATTACATGGAAACAAATTTATCAGACATTCATCACTTCCTTATTTAGAACATTACAATGCAAAGATGTTGTATATAACGAGAGGTGGTCCTATGATACACATCATACAAAATATTTTCAAATACCCTTATCCCCTGGAAGAGAAAATCGAAGCAAAAAATATTAAAGACTATATTTGCAATGATCTTTTACGTTCTTTCAGCTGATATTTGCATCATTTTTGTCTTTTCTTCTCCCTTAAGCGGAGTGTCTTGAGTGTAACCGTCTATCTTGTATATCATGTGTAACATCATAGATGGCGCCTCTTGTAGCATGAGATCTTCACATATTAGCGGGAAAGACGTAATCGTCCGTTACTTTTGAATCACAATCTGATCGGTTAGGGTCTGTAACGCTCGTCATTTTCAAGGTGTATCAAATACCGCTTAACCTGGGGCTAGGGGCCGTAAAGGTAGCCATGCTCATTACATCAGCATGATGTCTTTATGAGCAGTTGCAATTAAAGCGCGACTGACATACTTGTTTAATTATTTGACCCGGAACTCATTCACGGACTACGAATTTGAACTTTGATACGGAATTCATGTCTGGAATATTCATTGTCTGCCCTGCATCATTGAAAACTGATGACCGCTTCTCTCTTGTGTGTTACCGGCTTTATTTCTTATTTGTATAATTTCTTACATACCTTTGTCTTTGGGGGTTAGTGTTAAACGTTGCTTTGGAAATGGATCTAGCGATTATCGACTTGGAACGCCTCTTAGCGACTACGAATGGTATATGAATGTCGGACTTGACGCTGATATTTCAGTCACTGCGATACACGAGGTGTTGGCTCAGTCCCAGCTTTAGACATGGAACCCTCTAAGTTTCCCTGGCCTAGGTGCTATTTAACTAAGTTGTCGTGCAAAAAAGTTACCAGCGGATCCTTTGTCTTCCCCCAGTATTAGTATACATAAACTTTTAGTTAGCACAGCCCTTTGCTTCAGGCCCAGCTGCCACTGCTAGGCTATACTTGAACACTTCCCTGGTTCCCAACGTCAAGTCACATGTGAACCAACATAGCAGATGTTAGTGTCTTAGCCAGCTTTGTCTCATACCGCCAGACGGACCAAAATTAGCCAATATATTACTTTTATCACACCGCAGTTCTGTCCTAAACGAATCAAAGATAATCAATGTATGGCTTTTCTTATACTCCAGGTCCGTCCAAACCGAACTTCCCGGATCAATTCCAGACGCGAATTGAACTAACCATTATCAACAAAAACCAGACGACCGAGCTAGTGGAGTATTATGACGGGGCCAATAATCGAGGCACCATCCAACAGACCGATTTCAACATTAACTTGCGAGCAATTTACGATTACGTGGATGACGAATTCATCATGGATTTCCCAGACGAGCGTAATTATACGTCTTGTTGTTGTTTTTAAGGGTCGTGTGAAATGATTTCTTGTCTTGTACGATGTAGCCCAGGCCCCAGGATCAAAAACCTGTCTTAGACTTAAGCCAAACTTAGTCATAGCTTGAAACCAGTTTACAGTTTGAAATTGTTACTTATCAAAGGATTTTTATTTAATACTTGGGGCTGTCTTAGACTTTCATGGCAAAAATACGGATTATTGCTTAAGTTCAAAAATAAGTTCAGGATTTGTAGAACAAGTCAAGACTAAGTCTGACTTATGTCTAGGACAACTTTGTGATCCAGGGGCCTGGCAATCTTATAATGATATGACTTAGTCTAGATTACATAGACCGGCCCCGATAGCACGGTCGGTAGAGCGTTCACTTGGCGTTCAGCATTAAGGGGATATTGCAGCGACTGGTTGACCCGTATCAGTATAACGGTTCGGCCGGGGCGGATTATATGGAGTTGTCTCAGTAAAGCAGCACTAGATAAAAGAGCGGTGGAAATCCGTCCTGAAACAAGGAGGCACATTATACGTACCTGCACCCTAAGGATTCCATCGTCGTCATATGACTGAAAAATTGTTAAGTACGACGTTAAACCTCAAGTACTTACTCACTAGATTAGATAGTTTTTGCACTTGACAAAAAAGCACAGTTTGACTTGGTATCCATTACTGCATGATGTTGGAAAAAGCCAACAAAATCCCAAAAAAGTGGGTATTCACTGTCTGCTTTGATTTTTTTTTTTTTTTTGATTGGTGTTTTACGCCGTACTCAAGAATATTTCACTTATACGACGGCGGCCAGCATTATGGTGGGTGGAAACCGGGCACAGCCCGGGGGAAACCCACGACCATCCGCAGGTTGCTGACAGACCTTCTCACGTACGGCCGGAGAGGAAGCCAGCATGAGCTGGACTTGAACTCACAGCGACCGCATTGGTGAGAGACTCCTGGGTCATTACGCTGCGCTAGCGCTTTAACCGACTGAGCCACGGAGGCCCCCCCTGTCTGCTTTGAATCCGAAAAGAAAAACACAACACATTTGCTGTGCACTGAACTATGCCTGTGATGATTGCAATCATTGCCAACTAAGATCAAAAGCCAGGAAAATATTCCTGTCAAAAAACGTGTTACACGTTTATTAATTGGCTGATTTCGTTCTACAGAGCGTTGCCAGGTAACGTCCTTGGATTCGACAGATCAGAGATTCCTGTTGGGCTATCAGATGGTCAACGGTAAAGGTCGGATATTTTCGGCAGCACGTGCTCTTCACTGGTCCGACCCTCAGATCCAGGAAAACTACGTAGGAACAGATGTGGTGCGTGGGATAATAGTGGATCACTGGCAGTCGTGCCAGTACTGGGCGGACGAGGACGCCTCCATGCAGGTCCACTGGTACTTCACAGGTGAGTCATGCCAGTACTGGGCTGACGAGGGCGCCTGCATGCAGGTCCACTGGTACTTCACAGGTGAGTCATGTCTAGGCTGAGGAAGGCGCTTTTATGCAGATCCACTGATACTTTACAGGTGAATCACATCAGTACTGGGTGGACGAGGGCGCCTCCATGCAGGTCCACTCGTACTTCACAGGTGAGTCATGTCAGTACTGGGCGTCTCCAGGCAGGTCCACTGGTACTTCACAGGTGAATCATGTCAGTACAGGGCGGGCGAACGCGCCTCCATGCAGGTTCACTGGTACTTCACAGGTGAATCATGTCAGTGATGAGCTGACGAAGGCGCTTTTATGCAGATCCACTGGTACTTCACAGGTGAATCACATCAGTACAGGGCGGACGAACGTGCCTACAGCCAGGTTCACTGGTACTTCACAGGTAAATATCAGCGTCAAGTCCGACATTCCTATACCATTCGTAGTCCGTAAAGGGCGTTCCAAGTCGATAATCGCAAGATCCATTTCCAAAACAACGTTTAACACTAACTCCCAAAGACAAAGGTATGTAAGAAATTATACAAATAAGAAATAAAGCCGGTAACACACAAGAGAGAAGCGGTCATCAGTTTTCAATGATGCCGGGCAGACAATGAATATTCAAGGCATCAATTCCATATCAAAGTTCAAATGCGTAGTCCGTGAATGAGTTCCATGTCAAATAACAATTAAACAAGTATTTCAGTCGCGCATCATTCCAGTACTGGGCTAACGAGGTCATGCAGGTCTACTGGTACTTCACGGGTGAGTGATGTCATTACTGGGCGGACGAACGCGTCTCCAGGCAGGTTCACTGGTACTTCACAGGTGAGTGATGTCAGTACTGGGCTAACGAGGGCGCCTCCATGCAGGTCTACTGGTACTTCACAGGTAGGTGATGTCAGTACTGGGCGGCCGAACGCGCCTCCATGCAGGTTCACCAGTACTTCACAGGTGAGTGATGTCAGTACGGGGCTAACGAGGGCGCCTCCATGCAGGTCTACTGGTACTTCACAGGTGAGTGATGTCAGTACCGGACTAGCGAAGGCGCCTCTAAGCAGGCCCACTAGTACTTCACAGGTGAAGTACGAAATCAACCAGGAGGATGCCTGTACGTAGATCCACCAGTACTTCAGAGATGAACTAGGTGAAAGTCTCTCTATGCAGGTCCTCTGTGTGCAGTTTTGCTTTTTTAACGTCCAGACCAAATGACTGTAAATGTAGAGAACTCGTATCATGGTGAACCACTAACGGTCATGACCTAGGCTAAGACGCCCTTATTAACGGATACAAAGCAAAGTTAAAGAAGACATGACTTCTGGGATCATCCTCTGTATAGAATGGGCCATTAAATGTTCTTCAGCTTTTGTGTTGTGTGCTCTGATTTGAACTGAATGCCTTTAGTTCGGGGAATTGCTATTTGATGCATCCTTTGAAACTGAATGCTTGGTCTGTTTCCAGCTAACAACGCTTGGGGCACATCGATTGGGCGTAAGCAACTTCCGGTTCGGTGCTGGGTGAAGGGTATAGTGAACAAACAGGGAGAGACACCTCACAACTTTGAGCACTATTATGAATTCTTCCAGTTCCGAGATACGATCATTGATGGTGTTGGGGTCTTTGAGGTAGGAGTGCTATACTGCTACTGTGAGCTCTTCCCGTTCAGCAACACGATCACTGATGGTATTGTCAGTTCTTCCAGCTCTGAGACATGATCACTCATGGTATTGGGGTCTGAGAGGAGGGCACTATAGTGCTATTGTAAGTTCTTCCACTTCAGTAAGACGATCACTGAGGGTATTGATGTCTGTGAGGGCATTATAGTACTATTGTGAGATCTTACGGTTCCGTGACACGATCACTGATGGAATTGAGGTCTGTGAGGGCACTATAGTGCTATTGTGAGATCTTCCAGTTTTGTGGCACGATCACTGATGGTGTTAGAATCTGAGGTGATGGCGCTACAGAGCTACGACTACCATTCGTTTTTGTTATTTCGAGTCTTGATTACTCATGGTGTTTGGTATGACCTTACCCAAAATAAACCCGTGAGTAAAAATGTAACTTTTTATAAGACTCATCACTTTACTTTATTTGCGTGAAGTTTAAAGGCAGAATTTATGAAATTTGCATTTATATGGGAGCAGATATATAACCTCTCTGCATCGGTACCTCCAGGCCTCGCTCCTTCACTGCCTCGGTACCCCGCTGCCTCACTCCCTCTCTACATCTGTACCCCGCTGCCTCACTCCCTCTCTGCCTCAGTACCTCCAGACCTTTCTTTTTTTTGTCTCGGTACCCCAAGGTCTCGCTCCTTCCCTGGCTTGGTATCTCCAGGCCTCGCTCTCTCTCTGCCTTGGTAACTCCAGACCTCGCTGCCTCACTCCCTCTCTGCCTCGGTACCTCCAAACCTCTCTTTTTTGTCTCGGTACCCCAAGGTCTCGCACCTTCTTTGGCTTGGTATCTCCAGACCTCGCTCCCTTTCTGACTGGGTACCTTGCTGCCTCACCCCATCTCTGCCTCGGTACCCCAAGGTCTCGCTCCTTCCCTGCCTTGGTACCTCCAGGCCTCGCTCCTTCACTGCCTCGGTGCCCCGCTGCCTCACTCCCTGTCTGCCTCGGTACCTCCAGGCCTCGCTCTTTCACTGCCTCGGTACCCCGCTGCCTCACTCCCTCTCTGCCTCGGTACCTCCAGGCCTCACTCCCTCTCTGCCTTGGTAACTCCAGACCTCGCTCCCTTTCTGACTGGGTACCTCGCTGCCTCACCCCATCTCTACCAAGACAGTGAGGTAGTGAATCAGTTTTCATTTTGGTTGACAACCCTGTAACGTACAACATCAGCCTATTTTCTAAGACAGAGACGTTTCCTGCAATTTTTAATAGTAATATTTGTTTCGTGTGCAGGCGCCGATGGACTATCCATGTCCTGGGCGAATCAACACGAAGTCACTTCCGGTGCCCAGCAAGGCTTTTTCCTTCATGAGTGAAGTGGTTAACTACGACACTAAGGAGATCAGTTACATGAAGGTAATTATGACCTTGTATAATGTCTGAACACGTTTTCTCATTCAGCTACATCGTGAAGGTATATGATACCTCTATGGCTACATGAACTAAGGTAACGTAGAACTTTACACTAGTACAATGTCTGTCCGAGTTTTTTCATTAATTATACGAAAAAAATCTGCCATGTTTTCTTAGTAACTAAGAAAACACTTCCTTCCATTAATTATACAAGGAATGCCTGGGCCCGTTTTCTAGTGACAACCTTAGTGTGTGTTCAGTTTATCTATGCAAATAACTGCCGTTATTCTTGTATGATATATTGGAGATGAAAGTACATACTAACTCCTCTATGAACATGGAGAGGAAATATCTGCTGCTGTAATGTGTACGATTCATCGAAACCGACGAGATTTGTTCACACGATGCGATTTGTCGAATCGAATCGGCTCGACGAATTCGACACTTGGACTAAACATACGATAAGTGTGTAGCCCAAAGCTATGCTGGACGTCCCTACCTGATGGCCGCGAAAACTTTATCCCACCCAACATTCTGTTTACAGGGCATGTAATTCTTTAAAGACAATGTTGGGTAGGATAAGATTTTCGCAGCTTATCACCGTGCCCGACGTCGAAAAAAAAAATCCAGACATGGCAGATGTTGATTTGAGTTGTCCGATTCGAAAGTTTAAACGGCTGGATAACTGTTGAAAGATGGTTTACCGGTGCTCGCTTTGACATATTACATTTCGGGCGTTTTAGGGAATTAGCTATATTGCTAGGGGCATTGTAAGTTACTTTCATTTAAAGCGTTACATGAACAGTTAAACAAAAAAATCCCTAATTGAGCTGAACTGACAAGAGGCCGTCTTTCACCGGTTAGGTGGGACCATTGCCAAATATCACCCGTTGATACGTCGTTGTTGCTCCTTTAGGGATTGTATAGCCTTATGTATTTACCTCATGTTTATTTCCAGGAAGAGTTTGACCTGAAAACAAAGCTTGTGAGATACATATACAAACCCCCAACAGCGCACCAGGTGATCGAGATCCACGACTTTAACACAGGTAAGAAAGCTTTTGAGACACATGTCCCCCCCCCCCACCGCCCACACACACACTCATACCCACAGCCCACCATACAATAGGTGACTGAGATCCACGACTTTAACACAGGTAAGAAAGCTTTTGAGACATATGTCCCCCCCCCACCGCCCACACACACACACTCATACCCACAGCCCACCGCACAATAGGTGACTGACATCCACGACTTAACATAATGTCTTATTATACAAAAAATACATTCTTCAGATGCACTGTGCTTATAATGTTGCCTGTATTTATAGGAGTATAAAGGAAATGATATGAACGTTTACTTACCTGAGCAAATCTACCTTAACTTACCGTAATGATGGGCGTAGATAAAACAAGCTGGCCATGTAAACTGTTGATAAACTGTTATCAAACCAGCTGAAAACCTGCATGTAAATGTACAGGTCAGCTGAATATTCAGCTAATAACGTACATGAAATACAGAAATAATGTGGACTGCTAAATTTCTACCCTTAGTAAAGAATACAAATCACCCCTTTAAATTGGTCTAATTGTATTATTAAGTGAGGGTCCACGATATATTGAAGTTTCTCTTGCTTTTTGTAATTTGCACAACGCCTTTTAAGATGGTTTTACATTTTATCAAATTGCGTGATAAAGCTACCATCGCAGAAAGGCTATTATTTCTTAATTTACTTCTACTGACCCTGTAAACATATTAGTACCAACTAGATTTGGTCATCTCAGGTGGTAATAATATCTGGTCTGGCCCATGGACGAGAGTGAAATATTTTGAGTGCGGCATAAAACACGAATCAAATATATTTCTAATAGTTGCATGTATGCCTGTAGCGTTTTCTTTGATGAAGTTGTTTTGGCGTGAATCTTATTAATAAACACCGAAAGTTTTGTCTGTCTGTCTCTCTCTCTCTCTCTCTCTCTAAAGAGAAATAATCAGTTTGTGCACCTCTTTGTTTATCAGGCGTGGCCTACGTTAACGACCCTTTAGTCGGCAACTGCACTTACAAACCAATAGAGTCAGGCGGATTTGACGTGAAAAACACGGACTCGGCTCACGTTCGGATGCGGACTGCAAACGAGTTCTTCTCCTTCGACAACACGCGGTATACCTATATAGGGAAGGTAAGGAAAAAAGTTCTCAGCAACCAGGATTGCTGATGGAAAAATTAGTGATTGCTTATACTTCCTTTTCTCTCCCATCAAAGTAAATTATCTTTCCCATGTCACTTTGTGTGACTCAGTATTATGTAGGTCTACATTGGTGCTAATTTACTGGTTACATTGTTCTTTGTTCATTTATTTATTTAATTGTTATCTTATACTCTAACGAGTTTTCAATTATTCACTGCGGGCCACTTTTATGGGTTGGCGAAAGTGGAAAAGCCCCGAGTAAATCACCGACCTAAGTCAAGTTTCTGACGAACTTTTCCAAGAGTTATTTATAGATACGTACACCATATTGGTAGAAAAGATCTTTTCTTCAAATTAGCTCATTGTCACCAAGATCCCAAATTTACTGTCTAACGCCAGGTTTGAACCCTCAACTCATTGCAAGCAACTTTAACCACTACACTACGGTCCTCTCCTACGGATTGTACTTCTTCTTGTACTGTTGCAGCACAAGGAGCGGTTGATCGACTGCGACGCCTGGGTGGCGACAAGAACTGACTGGCCCCCAGGACTTGGGGTTAACTCCACATGGACCTGGTACTTCGCTACAGTGAGTGAAAACGACGAATTTGTCCGACTCCTTACAACAAAAAAAACATTCTGTATTTGACCGAGAATTCAAAAAGCATTCATATACCAGTCGCCAGCCATAATGATCGTTCCTTGTCAACAATCTAAACCAATCGATCTTTCAAGATTACACCTGTCATCTAGCTACAGTATTATATACACTGAATAACTGAGACAGCAAAATCAACCACACTCTGAAAGATATGAACAATTGTGTAATCATACTGTACTCTCTTACCAGTGTAGAATCAGATATAGGATTTCCCTGATATTATTTGCCTCTTCTAAGTTTCGAAATGGAAAAACAGTACTCCATCACTTTGTTTTCAATGTGTTTTCACTTTGTAGTAAGGTTGATTTCATTTTGCCTTCAATTTTTTTCTTTTTTTCGTCTTAATTTCTTTTCGCCTCGTCTTCACTTTGTTTTCCTCCTTAAACTTTGTTTTTACCTCGTCTTCACTATGTTTTCACCACTTAAACTTTGTTTTTACCTCGTCTTCACTATGTTTTCACCTCGTTTTCCCTTTATTCTCCAGACGGATTGGATTGAGGCTAGCGGTAATCTTTTGGAAGATGGGGAGCCTATTAGCCTTAAAGTGGAGATACCCTCAGTGAGTACAGCAGGCCTTAGAGACAAACTGATGTTTATAAAATGAAAATGGAACTCACGAACTAAGTGTCAACCGAAAGAATGATAAAGCCTAACAAGAGAACTCAATGCTCGAAATCCAGTTGTATTCTGAGAGAACCCCTTATACTACATGGTCAAACAAAACCATTTTCTTATCTTTAAACTGAGTTCCGATTTACCTATTCACACTTCCCCACTACATAAATTGTAGTACTAGGGTAATAGAGATTGTGTTAGAGCTGTTGAACACAAGGACACATTAACATGGACTGCTCTTCTTTGTATTCCTAGTACAACATGCACATGCAGTACAACATGTACAACTTCTTCGAAGGCGAGCCGGACATCTTTGAGTTTGACGTCAGTAACTGTTATGCCTTCCGGGACAGAGTTTATGTCACATTCATACTGCCGGGTAAGCGTGGCTCTGATTCGATGAAAATAATTCGATTGCTTTTGAAATTCCTTCTGTAGCTATCACTTTTCAACGATTATGTGTTTGAGATTTATATGGATGTAAGTGAGTCACATTTTAACCCTCTCTTCAGATTACAACATACCTCTGCTGCATGACTTCGCCAGGGGCCTCCGTGGCTCAGTAGGTTAGCGCGCTAGCGCAGCGAAATGACCCAGGAGTCTCTCACCAATGCGCTTGCTGTGAGTTCAAGTCCATGCTGGCTTTCTCTCGGCCGAAGGTCTGTCAGCAACCTGCGGATGGTTTCCCCCGGACTGTGCCCGGTTTCCAACCACCGTAATGGTGGCTGCCGTCGTATAAGTGAGTCGTCGTATATTCTTGAGTACGGCGTAAAATACCAATCAAATAAATAAATAAAAGACTTCGCCATTCACAGAATACACGTAGATTATAGATTTATGCATTTGTGGACAGCCTCCTTACTCTGTGTTAAAGAATGTTTCACTTTAACACAGAGTGTTACGCCAAAATTGAATTTGCTACGGGTAAATTCTAACCTGCGATGTTACTGGTCAAGAAGCAGAAGGTGTGCACCAGAAAGTATTAAATTAAACGGCCACGGAACGCTGGCCACATTATACACTTATAGATTAAGATCAAGTGTAAGACATTTTATCCTTAACCAGTACCATGTCAGAGAATTATAGATATTATACTGATACGGGTCAACCAGTCGTTGCACTCTCCCCTTCATGCTGTACACCAAGCGAGGAAGTTATAGCTTGCTCTTTTAAGGTCTTAGGTGTTACTCGACCCAGGATTGACCCTGGATCTACCGCTCCCGAAGCGTACGCTATTGCGGCCGGTACCCCACGACAATGTGAACAACAAAATGGTATTGTGCACGCTTATTTATTATATACTCGTCCATCGTTGAACTTGTATATTTGCCTTTCACTCAGTCTTTGCAGTGAAAGGAATCATAGTAGTTACGGTGCTTCCTATGTGTTTATTCAGCGTGTTTACTGTGGAATTGTACAGCGGCAATTTGAAGTAAAATCGCTGGAAAGTTTCAGTGCAAGGTCAATTCAATTTTCAGGGGTTTACAACGATTTCATTCAAAAGGACAGAAGTATCTTCAAATACTCCCTGTTACTGACGATTACGGGCGTGGCCGGGGTGTCACCAGTTCGGATAGCTCACCTCAATGTAAGTCTGACACTAGCGAGCAAAAGTTCAGTCAAGGCGTATCTTGAAATCACACTCTCCATTCTGAAGTCTCCATTATTGTACGTCTGCTAGTGGACTATGATTCTCCGAGGCCTGGACCAGTATTTATCAAACGTCTTAAGACTTAAGTCAAAAACTCAAACACAGCTGCAAATAAAACGTTTTGTTTTCGAAAGTTTAAAATTTGTACACTGATTCGTTACTGCAGAACAATGTACTAACCTCAACATGGGTTCTCTCCTGTTATGATTTTTTAAGGCTATTTAAGAACTTGCAATTTATGACTTAAGTTGCTCGATAAATTCGGGCCTTATGTCCAGCTTCACAAAGACGTCGTACATGTGCAATAATCGCGCATATAGGCCAATGGTTACGTAATTGTGGCGCACAAAAAATCGTTGGACAAATGTACGATAAAAAATGTCTGGGCCCAGGTCTCTTTGAACTGTCTTAATGTCGTTGTTTATTATGTGTGGCAACACAGTTTTTCAGCAATTCTAGACCAGCGATTTCTAATAAATTGCAATTTACATCATTGGCCTAATTTACCTAGCACTGTTTGAATGATAGTGCTAGGGGCGTGTGAGTTACTGAGTTTTAAGAATTTACAGTTAAAATAAGACCGTAACTGAGGAAAACTGACAAGAGGTCTTATTTCATCGGTTACATACGACCATTGGCCAGCTATCACAGTTCTTCCGGTTCCCTGGTTATTACTCTCTAAACTGTAGCATTTTATAACGTAACTGTCTGGAATATTGTGTAATCAACCACTCTGAAAGCTTGTATTGAAATCTATATTCTAAATGCAGTGATTTATGGCCGCCACAAGGATTATGTTCCCCTCTGTCAGTGTTATTTGACTGGGTCGTTTCGGCATGGTGCCCCTTTGGAGTAGGAGGGCGTCATACACGCCATGTTGGCATATTGACTAGCCGGTATTACACTGGAAATGCCGCCATGATCGTACCGAAATGGTTTTAAAAGTCAAGTTAAGCCCGAACAAAATCTGAAGATGAAACAGTGTTAAATTTAGCAAAATGTCTGTTGTTTGAGTGATGTGTAATGTGAGTGTATTGCGTAATACTGTGTCATATTGAACATAGCATTTTGATAGACTAATAGAGGCTTTGTGTGCTGTATGTGCACTATCCTTAACCTTCAATTTTGTTGTTGTAGTTTGTGATGTCTGATACAAACGTGACGGTTGAGTTTGAGGTTTTGGACGTAGCCCCTAAGGTCGGTGACGTTCAGAGCACTACACAAGAGGTGCCCTTATTTATGGCAGTTGCAGCAATTAACGACACTATAGCGGCGGGCCAGTTTGTGATACGATTGTTAGGAGATGAGGTGAGCCGTATATCTCATATGAAGATTTCTAACAAAGCCTATTACTGGTGTATATAATGAAAAGTCTTGTACTTATGTATAATTTAAAGATTCCTGTTGCTATAAAACACAAATACGCTTGCTGTAATGTATAATGTAGAGGCTCTTATTGATCTTTAATATGAAGGTTCTTGCTAGTGTATAATGTGAGGGTTCTTGCTAGTGTATAATGTGAAGGTTCTTGCATGTGAATAATAAAAGGCTCCTGCTAGTGTACAATGTAAATGATTCTGCTAGTTTACAATGTAAGGGCTCCTGCTAGTTTACAATGTAAGGGCTCCTGCTAGTGTATAATGTAAATGATGCTGTTAGTGTATAATGTAAATGATGCTGTTAGTGTATAATGTAAATGATGCTGTTAGTGTATAATGTAAAGGCTCCTGCTAGTGTATAATGGAATGACTCCTGCTATTGCACAGTGTAAAGGATAGTGTATAATTTAAAGGCAAGTGTACAATTTAAGGTCTCCTGCCAGTGTCTAATTTAAGCTCTTGTGCCAGTGTATAATTTAAGGTCTCCTGCCAGTGTATAAGTGAAAGGCTTCTGATACGGTATAATATAAAGGAGTCTGATAGGGTATAATTTAAGTCTCCTGCTATTGCACAGTGTAAAGGCTCCTGGTAGTGTACAGTGTAATGGTTCCTGCTAGTGTGTACTTTAAAGGCTCTTGCTAGTGTATAATGTCAATGATCCCGATAGTGTACAATGTAATGGCTCCTACTAGTGTGTAATGTAAAGGCTCTTGCTAGTATAATGTAAAGGCTCCTGCTAGTGTATAATATAAATGACCCTGCTAGTGTATAATGTAAAGGCTCTTGCTAGTGTATAATGTAAATGATCCCGATAGTGTACAATGTAAAGGCTCCTTCTAGTGTACAATGTAAAGGCTCCTGCTAGTGTACAATTTAAAGGCTCCTGCTAGTGTATAATGTAAATGATCCTGTTAGTGTATAATATAAAGGACCCTGCTAAAGTACAATGTAAAGGCTCCTATTAGAGTATGATGTAAAGGTTCCTTCTAGTGTATAATATAAATGATCCTGCTAGTTTATAATGTAATTCATTTATAATGTAATGTATAATGTAGAGGCTCTTATTGATCTTTAATATGAAGGTTCTTGGTAGTGTATAATATGAAGGTTCTTGCTAGTGTATAATGTGAAGGTTCTTGCTAGTGTATAATGTGAAGGTTCTTGCATGTGAATAATTAAAGGCTCCCGCTAGTGTACAATGTAAATGATTCTGCTAGTTTATAGTGTAAGGGCTCCTGCTAGTTTACAATGTAAGGGCTCCTGCTAGTGTATAATGTAAATGATGCTGTTAGTGTATAATGTAAATGATGCTGTTAGTGTATAATGTAAAGGCTCCTGCTAGTGTATAATGGAATGACTCCTGCTATTGCACAGTGTAAAGGATAGTGTATAATTTAAAGGCAAGTGTACAATTTAAGGTCTCCTGCCAGTGTATAATTTAAGCTCTTGTGCCAGTGTATAATTTAAGGTCTCCTGCCAGTGTATAAGTGAAAGGCTTCTGATACGGTATAATATAAAGGAGTCTGATAGGGTATAATTTAAGTCTCCTGCTATTGCACAGTGTAAAGGCTCCTGCTAGTGTACAGTGTAATGGTTCCTGCTAGTGTGTATTTTAAAGGCTCTTGCTAGTGTATAATGTCAATGATCCCGATAGTGTACAATGTAATGGCTCCTACTAGTGTGTAATGTAAAGGCTCCTGCTAGTGTACAATTTAAAGGCTCCTGCTAGTGTATAATGTAAAGGCTCCTGCTAGTGTATAATGTAAAGGCTCCTGCTAGTGTATAATATAAATGACCCTGCTAGTGTATAATGTAAATGATCCCGATAGTGTACAATGTAATGGCTCCTTCTAGTGTATAATGTAAAGGCTCCTGCTAGTGTACAATTTAAAGGCTCCTGCTAGTGTATAATGTAAATGATCCTGTTAGTGTATAATATAAAGGATCCTGCTAAAGTACAATGTAAAGGCTCCTATTAGAGTATGATGTAAAGGTTCCTTCTAGTGTATAATATAAATTATCCTGCTAGTTTATAATGTAAAGGCTCCTGTTAGTGTTTAGTGTAAAGGCTCCTGTTAGTGTATAATGTAAAGGCTGGTCAGTAAGGTTTTTGCTAGCTTGTAAAGAAAAGACTATTATTTCTCATATTTTGACGCTGACTTGTTTCTCGCCCATCTTCCCTGGTGTTCACAGGAAGTCTACCTGGTGGCCATACAGGATAGCTTACAGACGCTGACCTACGTCGCGGGAACCGCTCAGCCCGACTCTCAGTCTGCCCACTACACCCCAGGTAACCGTCGCCGACAGTTTTCCTGAACATTTTTAAGTAACCATATATTTTCTTTTTGGTAGGATTTAATCGTCATATGATTCTAGCCTGTTTACTGTAATTGATGAAGGCTTGAGGCTGATGGAAGAAACCGGTATGCAATGAGTGAACCACAGCCCTTCACCAGCTTGCTGATAAACTGCATGACTTAAAAGCGCAGCTGAAACAGCGAGAGCTGGATTCGAACACGAGACCCCACTGGTCACTGGACCTTAATAGTTGTAGCGAGCAGGCAGTTTATCCAGTGTGCCAGCTAGGATCCGATCTTTGTATGATTCTTATTTTTACTGTGTCTTAAGTTGCGATTGACGTTAAATGCCGAACGCAAGGCTTTATGACTTAAACTACGGTGATTGGGTTTATGGGTTGAGGAAACCGGTGGAGTTGCGCCGCCTTTCTCCAGATATACCTGATAAAACTCCTGGTTTAAGAGATGCAACATAACTGGCAAGAACTGAATTTTAGACTGATTGAGTCTGTGACATTTTGCCGTTATTAAAATTGCATGTAGTCCTTCATTGAAACCCAGTTACTTTACATTTATTAAAAAGCCAGTTCTTTTCTTTTTATTAAATCGCGGTCATTTTGCTTTTATTATAAACCCAATCCTTTTGCTCTTGTTTAAACTTAGTCATTTTGTTTTTAATAAAACCCAGTCCTTTTGCTTGTATTAAAAACCCAGTCCTTTTGCTTTTATTAAAAACACAGTCCTTTTGCTTTTATTAAAAACACAGTCCTTTTTCACCCGGTCATTTTGCTTATAGTAACACTTGGTCATTTTGCTTATAGTAATGCCCGGTCATTTTGCTTATAGTAACACCCGGTCACTTGCTTATATTAACACCCAGTCATTTTGCTTATAGTAACACTCGGTCATTTTGCTTATATTAACACCCGGTCATTTTGCTTATAGTAACGCCCGGTCATTTTGCTTATAGTAAGACCAGGTCACTTTGCTTATATTAACACCCGGTCATTTTGCTTATGTTAACACCCGGTCACTTTGTTTTATACCACAGGCGCCATGGCTGCTATAGGCATCACCATGCCAATAGTAGGAGGGATAATCGGGGCAGTGGCCGCCTTCTTTTTCTTTAAGTGATCCATACAACAACAACTACAAGCACAACGACAACAACAACGATTGACCTCTAAGCACTGTATGGCTGAATATAAAGACATTGAAGAAAAGGAAGCAGTTTTTAAAACCCAGCAAACGCTGTCATGTAACTGCTGGGTGGGCTATATCGTGTTCGTTTTTTTAAAAACGCAGTTTTTTTTTTTCATTTCATAGATATTTTCTATCTTCCATTTGACTGTAATTCAGAGTATCCCGTGGATCATATTTACAGGGTTAGTTATGTTGACAACCATACATTATTGACACGTTTTCTATCAAAGCGAAATAAAAACGTATTACATGATAGACACTGTACTGATTTCTTCTAAAATATACAGCTCATAAATTAGGGAACATTTACCGCCTACCTAAATTCCGGCCAATGCTGTAATATAGCCTCCTGTATTTTCCCTGACGTTTTGTGGACAAACATGTTTACGTAGTACACACGTTTTGTGGACCAATTGCTTACGTAGTACACACGTTTTTGTGGACAAACTGCTTACGTAGTGCACACGTTTTGTGGTCAAACTGCTTACTTAGTACACACGTTTTGCAAGAGAATACTGGTCAGTTGACCTTTTGCACGAGTCTCTGTTTTGGGAGGTAAAACCGTTCTATGAAGATTAATGCTCGGTGTTACTTGTAAGTTAAAGGTAGCTAGGTAAAGACGATGCGATTTGTCGAATGCTACCATCGCATGGAGTAGCGCATGTCCTTTTTATGTCGACTCTAGTCCAATAAGATGTGTCGACTCGAGGACAGTACCGTGTGAACGTCACTTAATGCATATATCTATTTTACAATAGGAGTAAGTGACGTTGAGCAGACCTCTAATGATTTGTAACTAAATCCTGCTCATTTACATATATGCATGTGGTAAGACTTCAACTATTAGGCTTTTCACAAACCTAGCCGTTTGTGAGGGTAGTCTAGTATATCTTATACAGTCAGGATATGCACACAAAATGGGTTTTGTTCCCGCAAATGAATTTGATTTTCTGAGTGGCATACTTTTCTTTAATATTTAAAAAAAAATGATGAAATAAAGAAAGAAAAACACAAAGTGTACAGCTACCTTTATTTTGTATAATTATTAATATGTTAAAAAACACTCATAATTACATTGCACGCGTATTTTAACAACATACATTGTCTGAGACCACGCATGACATACATACTGAATTCTACGTCAGGGATTTTTGATTAGAACAAGTTGGAGATTTGCTGTGTCTTGCCAGATTAGTGTTAACATCGTTATTTATTACTTTGGTGTATATACTACAATGAATAAACCTATTTGATATGTCCTATATCTGGTTGTGAAAGCGATGCGAAATTTATCTATTTATCTATTTATTTATTTTTTTTGGTAGATCAAGGGTAAATCCTGGATAAAGTCACAGTTAAAACCTTAAAAGAGGAAGTTGTGCTTCGGGGGTGCTAGATCCAGGATCAAACCTGGGTCGGGTCACACCTAAGACCTTAAATGAGGAAGTTGTAGCTTGGCGTTCAGCATCAAGGGGATAGTGCAACGACTATCCCGTATCAGTATAATGGCTCGGGCGGTGCGGCTTACTTGCCTTCGGTAAGGCGTCTCACTGAAGCAGCACAAGATAAAAGAGTGGTAAAAAACATCCGCCCTGCAACAAGGAGGCATATTTCACGCACTCTAAGGATTCCTTCGTCGTCATATGACTGAAAAATTGTTAAGTACGACGTTAAACCCCAAACACTCATTCAATCTTTTTTTTTTCTTTTTGATTGGCGTTTTACACCGTACTCAATAATATTTCACTTTCACGAATGCGACTAGCATTGTGGCTTAAAGAAACCAGGCAGGAGCCGGGCGGAAACCCAAGACCTAACCGCAGGTTGTTGTCATACCTTTCCACGTAAGACAAGAGATAAAGCCAGCATGAGCTGGACTTGAACTTCTTTCAGCGATGTGCGACAACCTTTCGCCATGTAAACTAATTTATGTGTATTTGTTCCGTGTGACAATGGATCGTAGAAATCCTAAGTCCACCAGCCGTACTGGGGCCATATACGAACAGGTGTGTAGTCAACTTAAGTTGATAGCAAATCACTAAATGTCTCAATTGTTGATATTGTAAGATGCGATCGTCATAAGATCAAAAATTACTACCGGTAATATCAGCCGTGTTAAGGCCACTTACATGAAGCGAACTACATTTGCGTTTTTACTTTAAATTATGATGGTAAATTGGACAATGTTACTTTATAATCAATAATCAACAGAAAGGTCCTAGTGCATAAATCAAGGTTGAACAGCACTACTTGTGTAGACCTGTATATCAGAACGTAATGTTGCATACGAGATACACAAAAACAGGTTTCCTTCAATCCTACAGTTACCGGTATCCTGACTTCGCATCGCCTAGTTATTCACCAATAAGAAGGACCATAACGTCACAATAAACATAAATATTGCCCGCGCATGGACAACTATGCACACTTCGCTGATTGCCAATTTCATTTCGACTAGCCACACACAGCGCCGTCCGCACACATGAAATTTGGGGAAATTTGAAACTAAATACACCCTTGAAAGGAATGAATGAATGAACACTTGGGGTTAAGGTCTTACTTAGCAATTTTAAGTCATATGACGACGAAGAGTCATTGGGTGTGTGTACATATAGTATGTCTTCTTGCAGCAGGGCGAGTCCATGTCGTTTAAGTGTTGCCGCTACTGTAGTGTACTGTGTGCCGAAAACACCTGACAAAACACCCCACCCAGCCACATCACACCGATACCGGGCGTCCCGTTCTGTGTCAGCAAATAACTTCTCAGTGCTGAGCATCAAGCGAGGCAGCAACAGGAGTACCATTTTTAAAATCGAAAAGGACGATTGATAACTTGTTTGGTGGTCTCAGTTTGGGGCTCTCAGACTTAACTTGTGTTTTAGTAATGAACAGAATGAACTGCATGTAAAAGCAGCCGTTCATAACTATAAGATTAGTTTAATTACTTTAACCTATGGCTTGCATGGTCCGCCCATGTTGACACAGCTCGTTTCCTAACTCTGTGTAAGTCAGCTTAATTCTTCATCTCATCACAACTGATCGTAATGTGATCAAGAGGTCGTAGGATCAAATCCAGCTCTCGAAAGTTTGTCAGATACCTTTTGAAGGGAGGTGCTATATACTTTGGCCACGCTGTTTTCCCATGAAAATGATCGCTTTTTTTAAAAAATGTTTCTGAGTAGAACCTAAGACATTAAACACCATTACACCAAAATGTCGGGTGTGGTACAAGTACCACATTAGTGACTACGGCGTTAAACACGAAATAAACAAATTTCCATATAAATTATATAAATGACATTTCACGGGCAAATCCAAATACCCACCTCTCCACCGAGGCAAATTGAGGCTGATCAATCAGGGGCCGAAAAGTGTCGTTAGCGGCCATCCGGGTCCGTCACTTGAGCCATGTCGGTCCCGTAAGCTTTTGTCTTCCTTCGTGTTACACGTTCGCATCGATTTTCCTTGTCCTACCGCCACATGTTTCTTGTACTTTTCCGTACAGCATATCGGTGTCAAGAAACCAAACTAACATGACGGCCATTGTCTTCAGCTCTTTCTGCTGGAAGTGAAGTATTTTGTCGCCTTGGTAACCTCATGTGGAAGGGGCAGTAACTCTGGATAAAATATTTTCAGTTCATCCAAATCAGACAAACTTCTGATATATATGTGTTATATCTATAGCTTGTTTGTTTTAACTATTTGCCTACGTTTAGCTTTTCGTGAAATTCCCCATACTCTCCATCAAAAGTGCCTTTAGTCAGGTACACGTAAAGTACACGTAACGTACACGTTCTATACTCTTCGATATGTTGTGCACGACGTTAAATCCCAAGCACCCACTCGATAGGTGGCACTTCCATGCTATTGCAAATACAACGGAGTTTAGAATACGTTTTCGAATTCATAATGCTGCTACATTTGCTTGTTTTCGACACCAAGAACTTATTACCTGGAGTGAAGTCATAATTATTAAAAAAAAAGCAAGTGACTTGCTGAACAATGGGTATGATTAGCCTTGACATCTGATGATGCCTTGGGCAGCGCGGATATTTATTTAGATAGTTATTGTAAATATTTATTTATTTATTTGATCGGTGTTTTACGCCGTACTCAAGAATATTTCACTTATACGACGGGGTCCAGCATTATGGTGGGTGGAAACCGGGCAGCACCCGAGGGAAACCCACGACCATCCGCAGGTTGCTGGAAAACCTTAAAGGTGTAAATAACGAAACATGATGTAATTTTTTGAAAGACTGATGTGCAATACTACATGTTAATATAGTCATCAGTATATTTCTTTTAGAAAAAAAACGGACTTTAAGAAAAGTTTTGTATGGTGTGTGTTTGGAAACACCTCTTGGTATATATTATGTTTGCATGGTAATGTGATGATTGAGGGGGAACGCACGCCGAACAAATTCGCTTGTGATTGAATATGGTCTCTTCTACTAACCCATATGCTAATCCAGAATTTTAACCAAATTCATATTTTTAGGCATTCCTACATATTATTATAATTCAGATTTACGTGAAACTTACATTCAAATAAATTTATTCGGCTAGCACCACACCACATCGTCATTGAAAAGGTTATAATTTAAAGACCATACAAACCAAAGGGTGGTGGGGAATACTCACCACAAACGCTGTTTTCAAATAAATGTTTAAATATTTCAAAATTAAGAAGAATGGAAAAACAATGTTAAACACCACATTTACAAATATTGTTTAACAAAGTTTACATCATCTTTATATATTCTGTGATCAGAACCTTACAGGGTTGAAGAGGACACGGTCATGAAATTAGGATAATCTGAGTGGACAGTAATGATCGAGGTACTTCCTCCGGAGATTTTAGGAATGACCTGGATTTTGAGCTCTCCTGTCTGCGATGTCGTGATATAGACATAAGTGGTCACGTGCCTCTTTGTCTGCGTATTCTTACCCCACGGAAACAGCCAACTACGGTATGGCAGAGTCTTCATACTTTACAATGTTAACCTTTAGTGCTGTAACTCAGCCCTAAACATTCCGTGACCAATAAGCTTTGGTGCAGACCTTGCCCAACCTGTGAAAAAGCAGCTATAAAAATACTGATACAGGTTGATTGACCCTCAAAATCTGGACCTTCCTATGCCAGCGGCTGGGAAGGGTTGTTAGCAAATCCAATTTTAGCCAATTAAATCTGTTTGCACCTGACGTGGCCTTGCTCTGACTCAGTCATTACCTATCAGCAGTAGCATTCTCACATCACTTCAAAAACGTTACAAGATTTTCCCACTTGGCGCTATGGCGATGTTTAGCGCTGGTTTTATTCTGTTGAGATAAAAGAAAAATATTGCAGTACTTTCTTAAACACTTTGGGCAATAATTTATCAAAGGGAAATTTAATCCAGGTGCGTTCTTGCCCTTGAACATCGCCAATAGACTTATCTTTGTCGAAATGTTAATATTATGGACAGACAAACACAAAACGTTCTATTATGGAAATGGAGCACAGACACCGGTCTCTTTAATGAGGGTGATACATATATATTACTTATCTGATTGTTGTTTAAATGCAGAGAAATCATAGATTACATAAAGCTGAGATGAAAGAGAGCGAAAACTTGTGGTCTTCAGTACTTTTTTCAATTTGCCTTTAAAGAGAAGAAGACACTTGAAAATAATTTTTGTATGGTTGATATTTGGGGCCACCCCTTGATATCTATTGCCTTTGTTTAATAATGTTATATATCGGGATGTAGCATATGTTTAATAAATATTCTTGGGCTAGAAGTTAGCCTTTTCAGTTAACAAATGTGTTCAACCTGGATTTTGATCATATTTATATTTTTATATAATTCAGATTACAGGCATGTTCTTGGAAGTAAACAGCGAATTTGCATTACAATGAATTTATTAGACTGCAATCGCATCCTTATTTAGAACATTATTAAGCAAAAACGGTATATACCAGACTGAAGTGCCAAATACCCACCATACAAAAGCATTTTCAAACACCTTTTTCTCCTGAAAGAAAAATCGAAGACCATGTTTGCAAATAAGATTTCAGGCTCTTTCGTCTGATTTTGACACCATGCTTATTTCTTCTTCACCTTCAAAGCCATGTTGATTTTTCCTATTACACGATGGCTATTAGTTTTATGGTTAGAGAAAAATGACTGGCCATTTATTGAGTGAGTGAGGGTTTAACGTCGTACTTAACAATTTTTCAGCCATATGACGACGAAAGAATCCTTAAAATGCATGTAATGTGCCTCCTTGTTGCAGAACGGATTTCCACCGCTCTTTTATCTTGTGCTGCTTCAATGAGACGCCTTACCGAAGGCAAGTAAGCGGCCCGCCCGAGCCATTATACTGATACGGATCAACCAGTCGT
This sequence comes from Liolophura sinensis, assembly GCF_032854445.1. Lineage (NCBI taxonomy): Eukaryota > Metazoa > Mollusca > Polyplacophora > Chitonida > Chitonidae > Liolophura > Liolophura sinensis. Next base: position 4,532,882 of record NC_088296.1, on the reverse strand, counting down.
TGCACTATATATATATATATATATATATATATATATATATATATATATATATATATATATATATATATATATATATATATATATATATTAAAGTACAGTGTGCATTGATGTATGCATAGTTCGGCATATGTAACTCTGAGTCCAGCAGATCAGCCCGTGTTCGTATTGGGTGTTTATCAGTCGTGTGATATCACGGGCGCCCATTGTTTTATCTACAATCACTTCTTATCTCCCATACTCAAGTTCATGGTACATGGCGAGTACCAGCTACAGTGCAGAGGGAGGACTCTAATCTCCACGTACGGTTGCCTAGAATCTCTGCGTGTATTCACCGCCATTTTGAAGCCACTAATCGTCGAAGAACGCTTGGGCGTGAGGAAAAATAAGCAAAACAAAACAAAATCATGGAAACAGAGTGAGAAAACAGATGTTGCAAAACAACTTCTTTATTGTCAAAAACAAATTAAAATATCAAGCAGAGAAATCTAGCATAAAAAGAAAAGCATCTTCTAACTTCTGACGTAAGAACCTAACACTCCAATGTCAAGTTCTAATCGAAACATTAAACGTTAAGCCATTTTGTATAGAAGATTTAGAAGTGAATCTAGTTGCAGTTACCTAGGCAAGTTCAGAAACTACTACAAGTTCCTGACCTTTGAAGTCATTGTGAAACTCTCCTACCAAATGGCAGAGATTATCTCCAAATTTCTAATTGCGCCTGTGAGTAGTTTGAAGAACTCTGTTCCATTCTCGTTTTCAAGATGGAGCACCTCATTGTATTACTCAGGTAAAGTGACCCTAATTCTAACGGTGCAATTTACTGGCGAAGCTAAGAACCCTCCTGAAAGTAATTATTTGTAATATTTATCTCAGTCCTATTACTGCGTGTGGTTTACACAATTTCTCCATACTGTTAACGTACTAAATTGTAATTTATCTGAAATCTCAGATCATTTTTTTCAAAGATTCGAACTTGAGTGCTGCCGTTGTTTTTTTATGCTTTTGTAGTCGTTGCTGTCTGGATTCGTATACTCTTCGTGTATCTGCTCTTTTAAAGCTTTAAACTGACGCATTCACTAAGGGTCATAATCGGTGGATTAGCTGTACTCAGTGTTTCGTGTGTGTGAGTAGGTGGGTAACAGCTACATTCGACGAAGACATACACCTCATTACGGATAAAGTGTCAGCTGAACTGTTGATATACAATCATGCTAAAGCTGCATGGTTCGCTGTATCGATACGTCGAGTTGGATTAATCGAACAAAATCAGGACAAACTTTAATTTATATAATGTGTACATTTCGACATATCGCATCGGCGCTTACAAAATAACATTTGTCGTATTTCCCTCCGAGCACACTCAAAAAATAATCTGTTAATTTGAACCGAAGGTCTGTTGTCTGAGTATGCTAGAATGTATTCTGTTATTCTAACATAATACTCTGTTATACTCAACATAATATGCCGTTACATGTAGTGTAATAGGATCTTTATGTTGGATTACCAGAATATGTGTGTAATATTTAACAAAATAACATGTTGAAATAGTAGAATACATTCTAGCATCACAAACGCCAAAGACTTTCTGTTAAAAATTGACAGATCAATTTTTTGAGCGTAATGGACTTCATTTGACTAGTCGATAAGCAAACCATACAGTCTAACACAATTTTAAGCTAACAACAGAGATGTCAACCAACACAGGACCAAAGAATTGAGAAACCCGGGGCTCAGGGGCTGGATGCCCCGGGGTCAGGTACTGAGCAAACTACTGGTGAGGGTCTACGGGGTGAAGCTCGTAGGAGAAAATGGTTTTGTATTTTTTAAACTGTATTTTGGAAGCTGTTGCTGGCAAGTTTAAACATATTTCGTCGCTATATTATAACATGTTTTTTGTGCAGGAAATACGCGAGACTTAATATACTGACTGTGAGAACGTGATATTTTTTTACTAAAAGTAACATTTGGTTTTATAGCTCGAGAACCAAATCATTCACATGACTTTAGTCCTATACAAAGATTAAACAACAAACAAATAAATTCTGAACAAAGATAACGTTGTCTACATTTGGACAAGCCGGCCTGCTTTTGTGCTCCGTTATCATCGTTGAAGATATATGTACAATGGCGCCCGCCTCGAGCCCGGGAAGTCAGTGTTTATACCCGTGTTTGGTTATATTTGAGATTTAAAAAATGACCATCTTGGTTCTATCCAGCGTGACACTCCGGATTAGGAGGTGATCGTATTGGTGTAAAGTGCATCCCGTAGTCTATCGGCTCCCAGACGAATGAGGTCGCAGGCTCGAATCCAGTTTTCGCAGGTTTGGCTATGGCTTCAAGCCAGAATGTTCGTTAGTAAGGACAACCTACCAAGATGGCTCAGTTGATAGAACCTCCGCTTCGGGGGTGCTAGATCCAGGATCAAACCTGGGTCGGGTCACACCTAAGACCTTAAATGAGGAAGTTGTAGCTTGGTGTTCAGTATTACGGGGATAGTGCAACGACTGGTTGACCCGTATCAGTGTAAAGGTTCTGGTGAAGCCACTCACTTGACCTCGCTAAATCGTCTCGGTGAAGCAGCACGAGTGCTGGATTTCGTCCTGCGACAAGGAGGCACATTACATGCACTTTAACGACTCATTCGTCGTCGTATGACTGGAAAATTGTTAAGAATGACGTTAAACCCTGAGCACTCACTCATTCACTCGTTAGTAGGGGTTAAATCTGAATACTCGACACCATCGATCTACCGACATAGTCGCAGGAAAATAATTTTGAAATTATCATCAGGCAGACAATGCTTATAGCAGCGAATATTCATACTAGTATCTGCCACACGTTGTAAATGGCATATCTACCTCTCTTTCGTACAGTATCTATGACATCATTATTACCTACTTTACAAAAGCAATAGATAATTTTCCTAATACAGAGCACTGCACTTTTTTTCTTTATCTTATTTGACTGGTGTGTTTCGCCGCACTGCATTAAATATTTCCCTTATTCGACGGTGGTCAACATTATAGTGGGAAAAAGAGGACAAAGCCCCGGGTAAATCCACCACCAGCCACAGGTTGCTGAGAGGCCATTCCAGCATGAGCTCGACTTGAGCTCACAGCGACCGCATTAATAATGAGAGATTCCTGGGTCATTGCGCTGCGCTGGCACGCTAACACATCGGCCACTGAGGCACCCGAGCACTTTTTTTTAATCCTCATCTATACACCTGGCTAGTCGATGGGATAAATGAATGTAAAGAAAGTCGCTTAAAATACATAAATACTTCATAATTTAAGGCTTGATTTATTCGCGCCAAAGGCGAAATGGAGTTCTCCTGAACTAAATCAGAAAAAAAATATTGTATTGATAAGTATGTGTATAAGTAAGTATGTGTATAATATATAAACAGGTGGATAAACTCAAGTCCTAAAATAAATTGCCAAAGGCCGGTAGTTTTTGCTCCAGGCTCTCCAGTTTCCCCCACCAGTGAAACTGTTCGTCATCTTGTAAGTGAAATATTCTTATTTTTTGATTTATTTTATTTGTTTGGTTGGTGTTTTACGCCATACTCAGGAATATTTCATACGACGGCGGCCAGCATTCTGTTTGGAGGAAACTGGGCGGTGCCCGGGGGAAGGAATATTCTTAAGTATGGTTTTAGACATCAATCAGTACAATCCAGTCCATTTGTCTACATGTCAGAGATCTGTTGTTCTATAGTTGGATGTATATTCCCCATTTTTTCGTCTGTTTCAGTCTCACCAGTTGCCTTTGGGGGTCCCTGACGGCCTTTGACGGGGACCCAAGCGTGTGTTCGCCCGTCTCTGACGCTGATTGTGAGTTCTGGCAAAGCGCTATAAAGGGTCCTCAGTAGATTGCACCTTCCGTTGATAAAGCCCACCTTACAGTCCAAACAGTTGGCTATATTAAATTCGGTGAAAAAAGTCAATTTATTTTTTTCAGATAAAGTTTTCAATGCTCTTTCACGTGATGATCACTTTTTTTTTCGCATGGCCATTTCCCTCAAGTGTGACATTTTGCAAAGCGAGATTCTATATTCATTTTGGCATTTGCTGTTATCTTCGGCCTTCTATTCTGTTCAAACAACCTCTTGGAAACGTACATAAACAGTGAGAAAAACGATTAGTTACGTGGCAAAACAGCAGTTAACGTTTCTCGTTTCTTCCTGTATTTGTGTCGCTCACAGCTAAAGGGGGTCCCAAGAAGCCGGTCCTGGCAAAGACTTACACGGCTCGGGTGGAGTGCAATCTGATGGACCGGAACTACACCACGGACGTGATCGAGTACTTTGATCAGCAGCACAATCGAGGCTCAGTTGTACAGACACAGGACAACAGCACGGGACAGCTCATTTATAACTACGACACCAACGAAATCTTTACTGTCGACCTCACCGACAGTAAGTATAACGTCGTCGTCTGTTGGTGTTATCACGCAAAATCGCGCAACGTCTCGCGTTCCCAATACAACAACAACTTACATACAAATGATTAAAATATGTGGCATGAAATGGGCTCAAATGTTTTCCTGCTCTCTAGTGTGTAAACAACCATGGACATTCATCCCTTTATTTATTTGACTGGTGTTTTGCGCCGTACTGAAGAATGTGTCACTTTCACTACGGCGGACAGCATAATGGTGAGAGAAAACCGGGCAGGGCCAGGAGGAAACCCACGACCATCCGCAGGTGGGTGACAGAGCTTCTCACTAATAGCCGGAGAGAGAGCCAGCATGAACTTAACTTGACCTCACGGCAATCAAGGACACACGATAAAACAATCCACCAAAATGCACGTATCACATGGTTTTGAACAGCCGAGTGAGACAATTTAACGGATCCGTTTACAAACTGTTGGCTAGAGGCCAAATAACGCAAGGCAGGCTTGGTTCTACGGAACAATTGTTAGAGGAACTTTCAGAAAGGTGACTTCAGTTTAAAGTTTGTCAAATGTTACTTTGGAGAAGATCAGTCTGAGGCCAGCTGAGACGTCTGATTTTAGAACCAATTAAAATACTTGTTTCACTACACATAGGCCTATGAGCGCATTCGCCGAAAATACGTAATGAAAAATTCAACTGAACCAAGAGGGGAAGATCTAACTTTAGGTCTAGTTGGCGACAAGTACGTACGGGAGCGGCTACTAGATCTGACTTTAGTGAGATTGTGTGAAAGATGTCATGCACTATGGCTTCAAAATTTGTAATTCACATTGAACCCAGTGAGTTAAACAGTATGATGAATGAGACGGTAACTTTTGGTGACAGTTTTGGTATGTAATGGAAAGGTAGAATCGTGCGAAAGGTGTGCCAGCGACGTGTTATAGAGGTGTGCTGGCGGTGGGCTAGCGGTAGTGTAGTGGCAAGCAAGTGACGAGCTGGTGTGATAGAGGTAAGCTGGTATGGTAGTGTTATGCTAATAATAAACATGTGGTGTGCATGTGGTTTGTTCGTGGTGAGTTAATGACCTTCTATTGATGTTTTAGCCGGGTGTTAGTGGCGAACTTTTGACGTTCTAGGGATGTGATAGTGGCGAGCTAATGAGACTGTGGAGGAAAGTTAATGACGTTCTAGTGGTGTGGTGTTTGTGGTGTTTTATCTTGGTGTTAGTGGCGAGCAAGTAGCGTGATAGTGGCAAGCTACTGACATTATAGTGGAGCGTTAATTACGGGATACTGGCGTGCAATAGGCAAGCTATTAGTAAAATTGAGTGATTGAATACGTAGGGTTTAACGTCATACCTTTTTTCAGTAATGTGGCGACAAGGAGTCATTATTTGTATGTACATATGTGTCTTCTTCTCGAAGGGTGAGTCCATGCCGCCAGTGCTACCACCACTGAAGTATCATGCAGAAGACACCTCATCCAGTCACATTATACTGACACTGGGCCAACCAGTCCTGTTCCTTGCTCCATCCTCTCCGCACTAAGCGCCAAACAAGCAGCAAATACCATTTTTAAAGTCTTTGGTATGACCCGACCCGGTTTTGATTCCGGGTTTCCCGAGCAAACTATTAGTGTGCTAGTGGCAAGCTATTTATGTGCATCTGGTGAGTTAGTGGAGGGCTAATGGTGAGTTATTGGTGTGCTAGTGTCGGCTAGTGGTGAGTTATTGGTGTGCTGGTGATGAGTTGTTGGTGTGCTATTGGTGAGTTATTGGTGTGTTATTGACAAGTCAGATGTCTGCTAGCGGCGAGCTAATCGTGTAGTCGTGTGGAAGTGGCGTACTTGCGCCCAGCCAGTGACGAGCCCGTGGAGACCCAATAACTCGGATGGCAGTACTAAAAGCTTGTTGTCGTTTCTATGATTTATCCACAGACACATGCACGGCTGACGCTCTGACCACCGATGAAAACAACTTCCTGTTCGGTTTCAAAGCCGTGAATAGCTCCATGTCTAGAATCTTCACGGCTAATGGGGCGCTCAGGTTTGGGGGTGATACCAAAGAGAAATACCTGGGCAAATTCGTCGTCAGAGGTATTCGCGTGGACGGCTGGCAGTCTTGCACATACTGGCCCAGCCTGCAAGCGACTAGCCTAGTCAAGTGGTACTTCACAGGTATGCCTTCCCACTCATTGAATAAATTACCAGTTACACATATTATGTTTGATATATTGTCCAGTATTTCTGTAAAAGGTAATTTGCAACGCAGTGCATATTTCTTCAAATGGAAGAAAAACTCAATTTATTTAACACCTTTGTAGTATTTAATTTAATACATATTCATCAGATCTCCAGTATAAATTCTTTGTGATCTATAGCATTAGGATTGTCATTATTATTGTTTACGAAATTTATTGCCATTGTAAAAAGCATCAACCTTATTGTAGTATATGTAGTAATATTTCTGCTGTCATCAGCGTTATTTTTTTAGACCACTGACGTCGAATAGGTAAACTGACAAGAGACCATATTTCACCGGATACGTGTGATCATTTGCCAAGTATCACAGAGTCGTTGTTGCTCTGGTCTTACTCTCATGTTGTACGTCTTTAATTTTACATCGCTTTCATTCTTTGTCGGACCTTGGTGACACTAAGCTGTCATTAACACAGTCTAACGTCCGTTGAAAACAACTTACTGCCCAGCCGTAAGGTGAGCATATCTGTACGTCACTCGAGGGAAAGTTCGTCGGTAACTTACCAAACGTCGGTGGTTTACACCTGGCACTGTTTCCGCTCTCATAAAACTGTTCGCCATATCGTATATAAGTGTAATGTTCTAAAGCACGACATTAACCAACGATCAAGTAAATAAATAAATAAATTAATTAATTAATGAATAAAAAAAATACAAAATTGCTGTATTGCAGACAGTAGCGGTTGGCAGGAGGCTATCGATGAGGACCAGCTGCCCGTGCGGTGTGAGATCACAGGGAGGGGTCAGGACGATACCGGTCAGATGCACAGTTATCATCACATCTACGAGTTCAGCCATTATAGACCTTACATTGACACCGCCGATAAAGTGTTCGAGGTGAATTGACCACTGCTTGGAATTACACAGGTCTATTTTTACACAGGTTAATTTAAAAGAATTTAAAACATTGAGGTTTTCCTTAATTACTGTGTTTGTGACTGCAGGTGCCAGCAGGAACGCTGTGTCCCGGGAGGAAGATGTCTAAAAAACTGCCCACCCCGTCCAACTATTTCAATTTTGAAGCTGAAGTCGTGATTCCAGAGGCTAAGATCATTAGTCATCAACAAGTGAGTTCACGGACAAGCAGGGGTACAATAGCTAAGTTTCTGCAAGAACTCTTCTTCCCTCCGCTAGCTTAGGGAGTGTAAACTGCGCCTCCAAAGTAAGATGCAGGTCGATGTGTGGGTTCAAATCCGGCCTTGGGTTCGGAGTTTTCAGATTTCCCGCTCTCACAGCTTGTGGGGTCTTGGTGACAATAACTGGTCGTCTACGCCCATGTAGGTATTTGTGCAGTCGGGCGGTCTTCCACCAATATGGTGTGAGATATGTGTGACACACGTCGGGAAGTTCGTCAGTAACTTTTTAAACGTCGGTGGTTTAGTTCGGGCATTCCAGGCCTTCCACCCAAAGAGCTGACCGCCATCTTACAAGTGAAAAATTCTGTATTATGGTTTTACACACCAATCAAACAATCAATCAATCAATCAACCAATCAATAAACCCATCAACTCATCAATCATCCAGCTATATCCCAGTGGTTTCTCTCGCACCAATCGGCCCATAGCGAATGAGGACGATTACTTAAATACGGCTTGTTTGACTGATATTTTACGTCAGTAAGTTTGTTAGATGTCTTGGTGAGGTTTTTGATGGCCAGTGTTTTCCACCGGGTACTCCCGTTTCCTCCACTCATGTACCAGTATATAATTGAAGTACTCTTCAATGCCGCGTTCATATTCCAACTAAAATAATAATAAACCCTCCACCTCCCTTTAATAACCTCTTATACCCTCTCAAATAACCGTCCCCGCCCCCCAAAAAATGCTTATGCTTACAAAGAGCTGTTTGTCTTCTGACAGTGAAAAGACAGCATCATGGCATTTTGATTTCTTGGGTCAAAAACGCTTGGAACATTTAATCTTTTTTGTCTTTGTTTCTGAGCAATGGTACGACTTCACCACAAAGCTTTTCCGCTATGACTGGAAACCTCTAGGGGGGATCTCAAGCTCACAGTTCGGCAATAACCCTCTGACCACCATCCACGACTTCAACACAGGTAGGTATGACGATCTCAGAGTCACAGTTCGGCAACAACCCTCTGTCCATCGTCCACCACTTCAACACGTGTAGGTGTGTCGATCTTTTGGAAGGGATGGGGGCGGGGGTATATGGTCACAGTCCGGCATTAACCGTCTGTCCACCGTCAACGATTTCAACAGAAGTAGCTGGGACGATCTCAGCGTCATAGTTCGGCAACAACCCTATATTCAATACTTTTTACGTCAACCAAACAACACGACAGGTATTAGACGACATTAGACTTCTTTATCTTTGACATTGACATGTGGTGTGTTGTAGGCGTTTCTTACAATACTGACCGATTGCTTGGCAACTGCACCGCCACGGTGATCGACCCGACGGCTGTGGATGCGGTGAAGGTGGACGATAACACGGTCAGAATGAGAACGCCGGCTGAGTTCTTTGATTTCAACATCGGCTCGTTCCAGTACGAGGGTGTGGTGAGTCATACTGTAAATCCCTTCGTGAAAGTATTGTAAAAAGACCCAGGAGCCTCTCACCAATGCCATCGCTGAGAGGTCGTCAAACTCATTCTGGCTTCCTCTCCGGTTGTATGTGGGCAGGTCTTCCAACAACGTGCAGATGGGAGTGGGTCTCCCCTGGGCTCTATCCGGTTTCCTCCCACAATGCTGGCCATCGTCGAATAAGTGGGCGTAAAACACCAATCAAAGAAATAAATAAATATATTCCGTTGTCAGGCTGTTGTACAGAATATCACAATACACGTGGTTTCACTCATCATGTGTTTGCCCTCATGGAGATGTTAGACTGTTGAATTCCTCAAAACAGATTTATTAGATAAATAAATACTGCATACATAAATACATTAATTAATTTATTAATTGATGAATTAAAATACGAAGTCGAGAGACCCGGGATGAAACCCTAATCGGGTCAAACCAAAGACGTTAAAATGAAAGACAGCACCTGACTAATGTTTATGTCCACTGAAAGACTACCATTCAAAGTATCATAAACCGGTATTAAATATTTTTTTTAGATTTTCTTCAACCCAGTAAAAGTTTAGTGAAACTTCCTCTTGACACAGTTTCAGTGCGTCTCCATTATCGACAGCAAGGCGAGGTCACATTTACTCTAACTCTCTAACGTCGAAGTTATTTTCCCTATTATAATGAAAGCAGTAACCTATGGCAGATAAAAGTTGTGAACTTCGGCGATGAAGGTCCAAGCGATAAACAGCTTTCGCGGAAAGTGGACATATTGGAAAGATATTTCTTCCACTCCTTGAACTATTGATAGAGTAAGCCTGCTATATGTCATTTACAGTTTGAAAAGCCTGCCGATGCACGGCTGGGGTATTCCTGGTTGAGGTCGTAGCCTCCGGAGGGATTGTGTTGGTGATTATGACCCTTGTTACATATTTACAGAATTACATTAGGATTGTTGTACAACTAGATTCAGGCTCAATTCTGAAACAAATGGAAATAAATCCAGGCACGACTGAGGCTGATCTTGGCATTCGACTGTCGCTGAATTTTATGCTAAACTAGTTATCGCAGACGTCCAAAACGGCTTGTACATGGCGTTTAAAACATTTTGGTGTATTTTATTAAAGAAAACAGTAAAAAATCTTATGTACAAGAAAGACAAAGGAGAAAATTTCAAATTCTTTAATTGTCATAAACTTTGAGAAAGAAAATTGTATCATAAGATTTAATTAACTTTAAGTATTTTCCGTTGAGATGTCGTCTTCTCATTCCCATCAGACCTTCGGCATCCCTAATGAATTTTTCACTGAGTGATATTTGATATTTAGAAATTGCTGACTAAGCGGTAAAATGAACGACAGAAAATGTATTTGTATAATTTGAACAGCGTGTCTAAGTAGGCCTAGGGTTTACCAGGCTGATGAATGTAGTTTGGGCCGAGAAGATATGCTGCTGTCTATCATAATTTGTGATACAGTCGTTGAATATTACACGGCTTGTAAGTCAGCTGATATTACGTCTGAGGTGGTCCGTAAATGATACAGACCTGTCCCACAACATTGTGTGAAGTGTTCCCTCGGCTACACGTACGGAAGTCTTTGTAATCTATCTCCAAATGATGTCTTATGCAGTAGTCCTCTGTTATCATATGTCATTTCATGGGGTGAATGGGTAAAGGTTACTTCACAGCTTAGACCGCGCGATCTGATAGCAAAGTGTTTGATTGGATAAAATTCTCAAGATGTCTGCGTCGATTAATACCCGCCATTTGCGGGATACTTGCCTTCGGTAAGTCGTCTCAGTGAAGCAGCATTAGAAAAAGGAGCGGTGGAAATCCGTCCTGCAACAGGGAGGCACATTACACGTACATGTACCCTAAGGACTCCTTCGTCGCCATATGACTGAAAAAATTGCTAAAAATACGACGTTAAACTCCAACTGCTCACTCCCTCACTCACCCACCATTGTGCAGTATTGACATTTTGTTCTATATGTTATTCGGTGAAATCATAAATAATAAAGTATGACACTTTTAAAAAGTTTGAGAATCCTGCTTTTGTTTGAAATATGTTTTAGTCAGGTGCTGTCTTGTACTATAAAATGGCACTTGTTGCAGCGTGGCGCTCAGCACTGAGAGGTAAGAGCAAGGAAACAGGCCTTGTTGGCCTGGTGTCTGTATAATGGGGTGCCGTGTTTGGTGTCTTCGTCATGATACTTCAGTGGCGGCAGTAGTTTGGCGGCATGGAATCGATCTGCCACGAGAAGACACATTATATTTACGCATACCTAATGATTCTAATTCTTTATATAGCTGAAAAATTATTAAGTACGACATAAAACCCCAAGCATTCTTTCATTCATTTAATTAAAGTAGTATATAAATTACTTTCCCTTCCTTTCAGCGACAAGCCCATGGTGTTGACAGTCATGTATGGATCACGTTCCGTGATGACTGGCCGCCGGATGCGCAGGTGCCGTCATCATGGGAGTGGTACTTCGCCACGGTATGTAAACGGTAATGTTGGCGTCCTGGCAGACATTCGTATACCAGCCGTCAACCACAATTACCATAGTAAGCCTATGTAGACGGTAATGTTGGCGTCCTGGCAGACATTCGTACACCAGTCGTCAACCACAATTGCCATAGTAAGCCTATGTAGACGGTTATGTTGGCGTCCTGGCAGACATTCGTACACCAGTCGTCAACCACTATTGCCATAATAGCAAGCTTATGTAAACGGCAATGTTGGCGTCCTGGCAGACATTCGTATACCAGCCGTCAACCACAATTACCATAGTAAGCCTATGTAGACGGTAATGTTGGCGTCCTGGCAGACATTCGTACACCAGCCGTCAACCACAATTGCCATAGTAAGCCTATGTAGACGGTTATGTTGGCGTCCTGGCAGACATTCGTATACCAGCCGTCAACCACAATTACCATAGTAAGCCTATGTAGACGGTAATGTTGGCGTCCTGGCAGACATTCGTACACCAGTCGTCAACCACAATTGCCATAGTAAGCCTATGTAGACGGTTATGTTGGCGTCCTGGCAGACATTCGTACACCAGTCGTCAACCACTATTGCCATAATAGCAAGCTTATGTAAACGGCAATGTTGGCGTCCTGGCAGACATTCGTATACCAGCCGTCAACCACAATTACCATAGTAAGCCTATGTAGACGGTAATGTTGGCGTCCTGGCAGACATTCGTACACCAGCCGTCAACCACAATTGCCATAATAGCAAGCTTATGTAAACGGCAATGTTGGCGTCCTGGCAGACATTCGTATACCAGCCGTCAACCACAATTACCATAGTAAGCCTATGTAGACGGTAATGTTGGCGTCCTGGCAGACATTCGTACACCAGTCGTCAACCACAATTGCCATAGTGAGCCTATGTAGACGGTTATGTTGGCGTCCTGGCAGACATTCGTACACCAGTCGTCAACCACTATTGCCATAATAGCAAGCTTATGTAAACGGCAATGTTGGCGTCCTGGCAAACATTCGTATACCAGTCGTCAACCACAATTACCATAGTAGGCCTATGTAGACGGTAATGTTGGCGTCCTGGCAGACATTCGTACACCAGCCGTCAACCACAATTGCCGTAATAGCAGGCTTATGTAAACGGCAATGTAGGCGTTGTGATAGACATTCGTGTACCAGCCGCCCACCACAATTGCCATAGTACGTCTATGTAAACCGTAATGTAGGCGTCCAGACAGACATTCGTATACCAGCGGTCAACGACAATTGCCATACTAGGCATATGTAGCTGGTAATATAGGTGTCCTGACAGATATTCGCATTCCAGCCGCATAACATTTTGGATGTTCTGGGTAGGTATTGACAAGACCAGTTCCAAAAACTACTTTGAACACAAATCGCCAAAGAACTAAGAAATTATGTAGAGTAATAGATTAGGATGAATTCAGGTTAAGAGAAGTAATTAACAGTTTCAATGGCGCAAGGAATGCTCTAGGCCCATGAATTTCATCAGTATCAAAATCTAGATGCGTTTGCACATCAAGTGTTGATATACAAACATGGCTGTCTTAATTAACACGCTGATTATACGACCGGATGCGTGCCCAGTCTCACTGAAGACAGATTGAGTAGCAGCTCCTTATACTGTCCGTTCGCTAATTAAATCAGAAGTAAGATCAGCCTAATTAAGCCGGCCATGTCACTACCCTTTTTGCGTTCAGGTCGTCCAAAATGTTTAGAACCTTTGCGTTAGAACTGCTTGATTTTGATTCTCAGTCCCTGGATGCAGGAAAAATTGGGTGCTTGGGGGGAAAAGTTCAGAGAATCTGTAGAAGTTATACGTAACATTTATTGACTGTTTTTACCGCTTCGGTGGCTTAAAGGTTAGTGTCCACTTCGATGTCGGTACCCCCGGGATCAAGCCCAGGTCGGGCCATAACTAAGACTTTAAAAATGATACTTGTTGCTGCATCGTTTGGCGCTCAGAACTGAGAGGTTTGAGCAAGGAAACATGACTTGTTGGCCCGGTGTCAGTATAATAAGACCGGGTGAGGTGTCATGTCTGGTATATTTCAGTGGTGGCAACAGTTTGGTGGCATGGGCGACCTGCCACAAGAACACACGGTATATGTGCATATACCTAGTGACTCCTCGTCGTCATATGACTGAAAAATTGTTTAGTACGACGTAAAACCCTAGACATTCATTTTCGGTGACTATTTCTATATCCTTGTATCAGGCATAGATTTTGACGAATCTGTACACATTGTATTTACACTTAAAAATTTTAATTTTAACAGAAAGCCTGTTGTCACAGTGACGCTAGAATTATATTCTGCTATTATAACAGATTATTCTGTTAAGTATATCACACATATTCTATTATATTCAGCATAAAGATTCTATTAGATGAACAGGATATCTCGTTAAGTATGACACAGTATTATAATAACAGAATACATTCTAGCATCACTCCGACTCTCTGTTAAAATTAACAGATTAATTTTTTTCAGTCTGTACTTGTATAAGTCATTTATATCTTTGCAGACAGGTTATGCGCACGGTTTAGGAAAACTTTACAAAGCCTTACTTCGTACCGTGAAATTGTTGCCAAAGGTATGGGTACAATGTCCGGCAGGTTGTACAATGCCCATACAAGTTGTACAATGTCCATACAGGTTGTACAATGTCCATACAGGTTGCACAATGTCCATACAGGTTGTACAATGTCCATACAGGTTGTACAATGCCCATACAGGTTGTACATTGTTCATACAGGTTGTACAATGCCCATACAGGTTGTACATTGTCCATACAGGTTGTACATTGTCCATACAGGTTGTACATTGTCCATACAGGATGTACTTTATGCATATATAACGTTTGGTATGGTTGCAGAAAGAATGGGTTTAGTTTTGGGCAAATCCGCACAAGTGCTTTGTGTTTACTTTACATCGTTTCAGAAGGATTATGTCCAAGGTTTGTGAAGTCTGTACGGCTATTTCATGCCTGTTCGTTTTCTTTATATGATTGCAGAAAGAATGGATACAAGGCTCAGGGAATCTCTACGAAGCAGGTGAACCACAAAGATTGGAAATCAGAGTTAATAACGTAAGCCAATTCTCCGGACAGGAAACACTCTATGTAATTAGACCAACACATTGATAAAGTGGTACCGTACCTTTTTTATCTTAAGATATGTTGAAATAAAAAAAAACCTCTGACGAACCGTCATGATACGGTGAAATTAGTAAGCTAAATCAACAAGTTGCGTTCGTCATATTTCTCCTATATATATATATATATATATATATATATATATATATATATATATATATATATATATATATATATGATTATAATATACCAAACCAATACCAAACTTACCTATACCTATATATGCAAATATTTTACAATCATTTGTTTATCAATACATTGCAAGATCGTGTGTAAAACTTGGCTCAAATAGCCTCTCTACGAAAGCAGACGATCTTGCCCAGTTTTGCAGAGAATCATGGCGTTACGCGACAATATATCAACCAATCAGTCTCATTTGACACTCACAGGAATTATACGCGGTGTACAACATTTACAACTACAACGAAGCAGAGCCAGTGATGTGGGAATACGATATTAGTGACTGCTTCAGTTCCAGTCAAAAGAGACACTTCCAGTTTGAACTACCAGGTGAGTGTTTAGCAAGTCACTTAAAGGAGAAGAAAACCTAACACAGTGACACTATAGGCTGAAAAGAACACATTTTTTGTATCTGGTGGTGCGTGCTGCATAATTTTGCGATTTTTCCTCGCCATACACGTAAAGTCTGAAAACGGCAAAGCTAGCATATATCGCGGAGTTCATCGAGTTCTCCATCTTTAACACCCTGTAATTTATGCTGGAGGTTTGTTGCCTCTCAGCCAGTGATAGTTGTTAAAACTGCCGGCTTGTTCATGTAAACTCGAAACCTACGTTCAACATTTCGGTTTCCCGATCGTCAAGCGGAAAAGGAACTGTACTGTTCGCTACCTTCTGGGAAGAAGAGTTCTACCGGAATTGTACGAACTGCACTTCGACGGTTTCCGACGACAGTTCTCCTCGTAACACAGAAGGCTTCAGAACTAGTTCTTAGGTAAAATGGGGTCACCCACAGCGGATTTTGGCGCTGACTCTATTTATAATTTATCAACTTGAGGTACATATTAGAATTTTTTATGGCGTGCACCTGCGAGGGAATGCATACTCTTTTCCATGGTATTTGTTTGATATTTAAATTTTCTTCTTCTTTAACTATAATTATGACGTAAATATGACGTGTTTCGGCGTGTCATCAGTTTTGGTGCCTCACCAATTTCGGTGCGTCACCAGGTGTCAGGATCACGAAACTGCCAGACTGAACATATGGGTCTACAGCACGACAATCAAAACCAGAGCAGTGGCGACGGTGTGACAGTTTTGCAAATTGTCACACGTAAGTGGTGAAATGCAGCCTCTCGTCATTTTACCTTAGTTTGGGTTTTAATGCCCGGATGCTCGCCACCATCGTATAAGTCAAAATATTCTTGAGTACGGCATAAAACTCCAATTAAATTAACAAATAAGTAACGACTTTATATGGTGTGTTTGTATGTTCCTTACTTTACCTGTGTCATATTCCACGTGTACGTCTGTAATTTAATACATACCGCGTGATCATAATGCAACTAACACGCTTGATAGGGAAAAATGTTGACACATGCCGTTGTATTTACATACAGGAGATTTCAAGTCAATCGTCATGTCTGACGAGGAGGGTTTTAAATACGCTGTATTGTTGTCAGTCATCGGCTACACGGCCATCTCACCTGTGAGGGTATCGGACATACAGGTTAGTGCCTCTTACATGCTGGTTTCTCACCAAAGGCGGATCTAGTGGAAAATGATGGGAGGTGGAACTGGTGGAAAATAGGCAAGGGTCCAGTGGCAACCTAGGGCCCGGAAGCTCTACGATCTTGGGTGGCCGGAGATGCGTTCTCCGCCGTTCGGATGAAATTAATTTGCTTTGTTTAGGCTAATATTTTTGGACTTTTAAGAGCGTCTCTTAGTACGTATTAGGCCTTATAGAGATTTGGAGAGAAATCGTTGCGATCGGTAAATCATTTTTAAGGTTGCCTTACAAGTCACATAATACAGTAGGGCTGTTTTGACCTTTAACTCTAATCTCCCTTATTACGTTATACTTGGCTATCGTACTTTTTACAAAGTTCTAAAAAAAGTAAACAATGCGCCTTCACTTCCAGATGTATACATGTGCTGACTAAGTATGACGTAATTTCACAAACAAAGACAACGTCATTTAGTATTCGTACAATGAATGCATTGCTTAACCTCTCTGGTGTCAAGGCATATGCCCCATTTCCGTTCATTGGCATGCCTTGCCTGCAAGGCTGTGGTATAGAGTGCTTCCGAGGTCATATTTATGAGACGGACTCTTCGTGAATAATGATACCATCCAAGTCCAATCAAATTAAAGGTAACGTCTGTGCCCCCAGAACAGACGGATCAAAGCATAATAGACATAAAAAACAATGACACGGATTTTAATGAAGCCAGGCCTGGCTCACACCTCCATCAGCCACACTTACACCCACCGTACTTACACCCAAACACCAAAGCACACACACTTACATCCACACGTCCATCAGTCACACTTTTACACGCCCACACTTCCATCAGCCACACTTACACTCAAGCACATACACTTACATCGAAACGTCCACCAGACACATTTTTACACACCCACACCTCCTTCAGCCACATTTGCACCCAAACTCTCAAGTACATACACTTACATCCACACGTCCACCAGCCACACTGTTACACGCCCACAGTTCCATCAGCCACACTTACACCCACCACACTTACACCCAAACACCAAAACAGATACACTTACATCCACACGTCCACCAGCCATACTTTTACACGTCCACTCCTCCATCAGCCACACTTACACCCAAAAACCCAGGCAAATACACTTACATCCGCACGTCCACCACACACACTTTTAGCCGCTCACACCTCCATCAGCCATACTTACACCCACGATACTTACAACCAAACACCAAAGCACGTACACTTACATCCACATGTCCACCAGCCACACTTTTACACGCCCACACTTACATTAACCACACTTAGACCCACCATACTTACACCCAAACACCAAAACAGATACACTTACATCCACACGTCCACCAGCCACACTTTTACACGCCCACACCTCCTTCAGCCACACTTACACCCTCCACACTTACACCCAAACACCAAAGCACATACACTTACATCCACACGTCAGCCAGCCACACTTTTACACGCCCACACTTCCATCAGCCACACTTACACCCACCGTACTTACACCCATACACCAAAACACCAACCACACTTTTACACGCCCACACCTCCTTCAGTCACACTTACACCCAAACACCCAAGCAGATACACTTCATCCACACGTCCACCAGCCACACTTCCACCCAATAACGTTGTGTCTTCTCACCACAGGTAGACTATGATGAGACCGCCATCCGAGTCACGTTCACAATGCTAGACGCGGCGCCACCTGGTGGGGACGTGAACAAAGGCGCCACCGAGACGCCGCTAGACGACGCCGCCAATATATTCTTCAACAGCGTACAGGATGGACAATTTGTGGTGGACATGCCCGTGAAGTCTCTCACCGAGGTAGGCAAGTTTTAACTACTGTTTGTTACTATATTCCCTTAGTGGCCAAGTGGATGGCGCTCTAGCGCTGCGCAATGGCACAGGAGCCTCTCACCAATGTGGTTATTGTGAGTTCAAATCCAGCTGGTGCAGTCATGCTTTCCGGTCGTACGTGGGATGGTCTGCAGCAACCTGCGGATGGTCGTTTTTTACCATGTCTTTAATGCAAATAGTGTTAAAATCGGTGACCTCTGTGCATCCTCATCTGGCTCTCATCAGGGCAATGTGTAGGCCTACTGCGAGGCCAAGTAACAGTTCTTTGCCTGTTGGTGACGCATTGCTGTCCGTCATATGTGCGAAATTTTCTCAGGAACTTGCTATCGTATACGTATAAAGTGACATATACATGATAGTAATGGTTAGAGCGTCTGCCTCGAAATTGGGACACCTGGGATCAAACATGGGTAGGGTCATAACAACGACTTTAAAAATGGTACGTGTTGGTGCCCACTTGACTCCTTGTCGTTCTGTGACTGAAAAATTGTAAAGTACATTCTACGACGTAAGACCCAAAGAATGAATCCATCCATCCAACCACCCATCCACCTACTCATGTTTTAAAAAAGGTCACTGATCCATTCCGTAAGTGACCGACTCATTGCGTAAGCGGCCGACTCACTCCGTGTGTCATGGACACAATCTGTTTAACCCAATCTAATGTTTTGAAAAAAAAAACCCACATACTGTTTAGTTCCTCAAAGCATTCATCGACTCACTTGGTATATCACTGACCCACTCAGTAAGTGACCCGCCCACTCGGTAAGACACCAACCCATTCGCTAAGTCACCTACACACTCAGTAAGTCACCGATCCACTCGGTAAGTCACTGACCCACTCGTTAAGTTACCGACCCACTCGGTAAGTCACCGACCCACTCAGTAAATTACCGGCTCACTCAGTAAATGACCGACTCACTTGGTAAATTACCGACTCACTTGGTAAGTCACCAAGCCTCTCGGTAAGTCACCGACCCACTCAGTAAATTACCGACTCTCTCAGTGAGTTACCGACTCACTGGGTAAGTTACGTCTCACTCGGTATGTAACCACTCACTCGGTATATAACCACTCACTCAGTAAGTCACCATTCAATCAGTAAGTCACCATTCACTCCGTAAGTCAGCGACTCATTCTGTAAGTCACCGACTCACTCGATAAGTCACTGACTCAATCAGTCACAAATACTTAGTTAAAAGTCATCTACCATCTCATTGAATGTGTTACCGGGTCAGTCTATTAATAACGGACGGGTATGGGTCACGGAATACAGAATTGAAAAGCCACAAAGTGAACTCAGTATTTCCTCACAGCCAGTTGTTAGTCTTGAAACTCATCGTGATGATATTTTCTTTATTTAATTCATTTCAATGCACTTCGGTGTTTTATATCCTACATCTGTTCCAGCGAGCCGAATACTTGCGTGACGTTAACAGACAGTCTATTGCCGGCTCATTCGTCTAAAGATGGGTTCTGGCCACTCCAGCTCTCGGCCAATCCGGTTTTCACCATTTGTTAACCGGAACGCTGATGTATATATGAAACATTTCCGATTACGGCGCTAAACATAATTCAAAATCAAACAAAAACAAAACGTAAACAAATACCCGGTCCAGCCGGGTATGATGATGTTTTATTGACAATTTTGTTTTTCAGCCTTTGCATCTGACAGCCAAGCCCACACCTAAAGAGTTAGAGGTCCGGGAATACCTGAAGAATCCCATCCCGCCCTCGTCAACAGGGTACAATGCAGGTAAATACCATCTGACAGAAAGAAAAGTATGAGAATCTTCCACGGCTTCCCTACCAGACAGCTGGACGCGTGTTTCTTTACTTTCCCTTTTTACTTATCCAGGTTCCATGGCGGCCTTGGGCGTGGTTATGGCGATCATCGGCTTCGCGCTGGGCGGGGCTATCGTGTATCTGGTATACAGGAAAAATGGCGGAAGCTTTTCGAAAAATGCACCACAAAGCTTCGATAATCCAGTGTCGGATTCCAAGGAATAACTCCATGTATTATTATGAATAACTTTTATTGTTTATACGTGTATTTATGTTCGTGAGTTGCTCCCTTCAAAATGTGATATGGTGTGCAGACACTTTTGTAAGTCAGGCAGTCCTCATTTCAACAGTGCAGTTGATTTAGTGACTCACACTGTCATTAAAAGCATGCGGAGAAAAACTATTATTTTACCTTTTGTATTTTTCTTGTTCTCTGGGCGGTACGAGAAAAGTTATCAGATTTGGGATATTGGATTTAGCTACGTGTCAGTGTGAATATTCTTGACGATTTTGTTCAGGATTTCCACTAACAGGGTTTTGACAGGGTTCCAGAAAAGCTTCAGTACCCTGTCTTTGTTCAGTATGTAAACCAGTTATTTGTTTACTTGTTTCATTCAATCAGAAAAGAGACTTCTATGGACATTTGTCAAGTATTTTCTTAAATCATAAGCTGTGACAATCTAAAGCACAATAAACGAGAGTGCATTTCGCTGCCCCAGTGAAATGTACAATTTTTCCCGATCGCTGTAGACAAGTGAGACAATATTTTGTATTTCTATCCTACTTCCTAACAATGGAAAATCTTTTAAGCTATTCCTGGATTCCCGGATTCCCGGATTCCCGAATTCCTGGATTCCCGGACCTGCATCACTAGTACGGGTAAATGTTAATGGATTGCCCTTTGCTCAAAGTCAGTCTGCACAAATCTCATCCAAATCCGCGCACAATCTTTTCGTACAAGTTGCTGACAGACAGATAGAAAA
This sequence comes from Liolophura sinensis, assembly GCF_032854445.1. Classification (NCBI taxonomy): domain Eukaryota; kingdom Metazoa; phylum Mollusca; class Polyplacophora; order Chitonida; family Chitonidae; genus Liolophura; species Liolophura sinensis. Next base: position 4,511,682 of record NC_088296.1, on the reverse strand, counting down.
AACGCCGTCAAGGGCCAAACCTCATATGGTGGAATTACTTGAAGGGAATATAAGTATTAGAGGGTAAACTGTGGCTTTCTACCAGTAAGTTGCTAACATCTGACATTGTAGGATCACAAAACTGGGCTTGTCTTTCACACTTAACTGAAAGTATGCCGTGTAATCTGAGGTACCTGATAAAATATTATGCATTGACCACATATTTTATGGTGATACAGCATAGAGAGCAAAATCAAAGCGGCAATGACGCGGAGATAGTAGGCAAATGCTCACAAATAACCGGCAAAATAAGTAAGTGCATCGTTGTCGCAGTTTGAGTAATTCTGTATTTTTCTTGTTCTCTGGATGGTACGAGAAAAGTTATAAAAGTGGGGATGTTGGATTTAGATGCTTGTCAGTGTGAATGATTTTGACGATTTTGTTGTAGTTCAGGATTTACCTCAATTGAGGCTTTATTCTAAATGTTCATGTAAAAGCTTAATTAGTAGCAAATTACCCCCCCACCCCCACCCCCCCCCCCCCCCACACACACTCCCTGCACTGTGACTTAAATAGAATAAGGTAAAAAAAAAAATACAGTGATGTTAATTGCAATTTATTAAATGTAACTGATCTAGAATTACCCAAAATGCAACAACGACGCGCTTCCTTGTACAGTGATTCAGTGCCGTGGAACAACCAAATACACGTTTGAACAAATGACAACATTGAAGCCAAGCCACACCCTCATTTGCTCCACCAAATACATATGGGCAGGAATGCTTTCTGATCTTGTAGATGCTGGAATCGTCAATCCAACTCTAAGAACTATGTTTTGCCCACCAAAAAATGCAAGTTTAATTTAGATTATCGAGTTAGAAGGTGTCACCATGGTGTATTAATGCCAAATTTGACGCTTAGGTTAGGAGCAAAGCGACATGACGCATTTCAACTGGATGGAACGATAGAATGAATCGATGATACTATGAATATAACCATGATCATTCCATCGCTTCTGAATATCGTGTTATCGCTTCGTTCTATAGTTCCATACCTTCGTACTATCGTGTCATCGTTTCGCACTGTCGTGCCATCACTTCGCACTTTCATGCTCTCTATTGGTACTATCGTGCATTCGCTGCGTTCCGTCGCCCTAAACAACTTCAATAAAACACGCTATAAGAACGAACCAAGTCAATCCCGATATTAAGCGTTATTTCAGCTTTTGTCTGATCCAAGGATTAGTCTGATCCAAGGATTAGTCTGATCAAGGGATTAGTCTGAGTGGTTCAGACCGAATCTTACTGATGTGCACCATATCAGATGTTCTTAAGCCAACTTTATCTGTGGTGAAATCAAACACCTGGAGTGAGATAACACGTTTAATCCGGGAGATTACCGTTGGGATTATCACAACTTTGTCTCCTGTAAGAATGCAAGGTTGTCTAAGCCGGTGTCCATCTGTTACTTACAGTGAGCCACCGACCTACGGCAACTACCTCACAAACCTTCTCTGTAGTATTTTGTTCTGTATAACGGTAATGTTTGCCGAGTAATCACGTATCAAGACATTCACTTCCAAAGCCATGGTGCTACACTCAAAAATGTAATTTGTCAGATTTAACAGAAAGTCTGTTATCTGAGTGATGCTAGAATGTATTCTGTTGTTGCAGCGGATTGTTCTGTTAAATATAACCCACATCTATTATATATAACCATTTTATTAGATTAACACGATATTATGTTGAATGTGACACAATGTTATAACAACAGAATACATTGTAGCATCTCTCAGACTTTCTGTTAAATATAACAGATTAATCTTTTTGGTGTAGATGGCATGCAATTTTCTACTGTTTAAGCATTTACGTAAACAGTTGGAATAAAACCATAAATGGGGTAAATTGACAAGAGGCCGAATTTCACCGGTTACATATGATCATTTTCCAGTTATCACACTGTCGTCGCCGCTATGTTTTTTTTTCTCTTTGTGATGTAAGTCTTTAACTATATTCAGTCAGACCAGTGAAGTGAGGAACTTTTTGTACCAGTAAACCCTGGGCAAATCTAAATGAGATTGTGAATCTGGTGAGTGTTTCGTCTTGACTTGTGCCATCAATATAGCAAAGAATAACAGTTTTCGTAATCGACGGCAACGTGTAGAGACCCTTAGGAACATCAGTGTGAAAACAAATAAAACAGTTGTCGCCACGGCGCTTGAAGACTGTGTGAAACAGCGATTAGGGCGGGAAAATGTAGATCCTTGAGTGCTCGATACTTGGTTTAAGCTTGTTAAAAATTGTTTATGCAATTCACCTTCGCCAAACAAGCTCAGAACGCCTCAACCAGAGTTACTTACAGACCTTCAGATGAAACAAATTAATCGTGTGTATTCTATCTGATGATGGGAGAGGTTGCTCTCCAAAGTTCATATCAATAACATCATGTGTTGATTGGTACAGCTCGTCCTGTGTTTATTTGTTTTAGTAGAAACCTCAATATAGCCAAATATACTCTAGATTAGAAATACGTAATTGTTCCAGCGGGCAAAGTTCTTAGCAGACTTATGTTTATCTGCTGGAAATATTTATTGTCGTGTTCTTGCAAAAACATTGCCACAACGCCAACTCCATTCAATTAAAACATACATGCACATTACATAGGAACAGTTAAAATGCATAAATTCTTTCGGAAAGAAATGATTTAAGTTAAACCTTCCAGACACATAATATACGGAAAGACTTACAGCATAGAGAGTAAACCGAGAGTAACGACGACGCGGTGATAGTTGACAAATTGTCACATGTAACCGATGAAATATGTCCTCTTGTCAATTTACCTCATTTAGGGTTTAAGTGTGACTGTTCATGTAAATGCTTAATAGAATTGGAATAGAATTACTCAAAATGAGTGACTGCAATCCTAGCACACATATGTTCCACAACTTCATGCTGGATTTAATGAAAGACGTGGTCCAGGAGCTATATACTTGTGTCACAACCTAGCTACTTTAGAAGTGCATCAGTTTTAGAAAGGGTACTGATGTAGCCAGGTGTCAACTGTTAACTAGAGGTTTGTGCACATACCGCACATGAGGACATCTTTAATGGCGGTTTCTCTATAAACTGCCATTCCTCACGGAGATTCAAGTGAAAGAATTTCATTAACTATTTCACTTTCCGCCGTACTCTGCCCGGTTTCCTCCCACCATAAAGCTCTCTACCGGGAAACCAATGACCATCTACAGGCAGACGTCCGACCCTCCCATGTACGATATGATTGTAATCCAACATAAGATGGGCTTGAGTTCGTAGCGATCGCGTTGATGAGAGGCCCCTGGACAACGTGCTGCTGTAGCGCGCTAAGCACTGCGCCACGGAGGCCCTTGAAAGATGTATGAGCATTTTAACCACTTAACCACGGTCCGCTACCATCGAGTTATTGAATATGGTATTAAAAAAGAATCATGAATAAATAAATATATGTATGCAGTTTAAACACAGACAGAATTAAAGATATGCTAGGTGCTGGTTTTATTTTATGTATTATGGTTTAAAACCGTAGTTTTATTTTGTGAAAAGAGCAAATGTCTAGTTTGAAGCAAACGGCGCATAAACTGAAAACGCAGACCAAAAACAGAAAGTTAACGAATAGAAAAACAGATATGTTTGGGCGCTGAAACAGGTGCCTTGGTTCAGGGTTGTAACCGAATAAAGCGAAATCCGCCCAGAATTTGACCTTTATTCTGTGTAAGATGTCCAGCTCTATTTGTCCAAATCTTTGTCGTACGAACTGCTCCCCGACGCTAGACATCCGGCCATCCAACGAAAGGAGCTTGTATCTGGCTACCGCCACTTCAAACAACACGTCCTTGAATTCCTGAGAGTCTATATCATAGTGATATAGCGCTCTCAGGGGAGGCTTATCCGTTAGTTTTAGATAACCTTTAGCTTTGAACGTTTCCCAAAGTCGATCCACTAGTTCTGGTAAAGTAAGGCAATGTTTTACACGACGATAGTGATCAATAAATTGCTCTATTTTCAACCTCATGTAAAAACTTACGTCCTTGTCGTACTGAGGCTTGTACAGAACTTTGCGTGTCATGTTAAAGCGTATCAGCAGCTGGACCGCATCTTCCTCAAACGATTCCGCCTTCCCGATAAACTTGTAGGCGTAGTGGCACGGAGAACAGAGGTGGTAAACAGACGTCCAGTGAGGATCAGAGTCATTCGACTCCGTGACGTAGCGGAGGAATTCGCTGAGAGTGACGTCGTGGCCGCACTTTTTAGAGTGTTGTGAGGCACCGGGTCTGTAGTCGGCTATTATCTGCTTACCAAAGCTGCCCCAGTAGAAGGCGTTAGGGCTGAGGAATTTGTTGACGTACGTAGACAACAAACGCTGGTAGGGGTCTCTCACGAACAGAAACATGTGGCCGTGTTGGTTTAGGTCTTGTCGAGCTGTAGAACTCAGCTTTCTATAAGACTTCACTGCAGTCTTCTTCGGAACATCCTCGACAAGTCGAGACACCAGTTCATTTGGCGACGACGTGTTCCACACAGAGTCTTCCAAGATGGCAAATGTCGCAAACCAGAACGACGACCCTACTTTCGGCACATTGCAGTAACCTAGACTGTGTTTTTCACTGACAAGGATTTTGTCGCCGTCAGATGGCGCCAGTTGTTCTGTTTCTGGGAAATCTTGTCTGCATGCGTTGTGCAACAGGGCAAGTCTCTGTTCACCTGTTTCCTGTCAAAGTGAAAGGAAATCAGAGATTAACTGACATACTGACTAATGAGATAACTTGCAGTTAAGATTAATTGCTATCGATCAAAACGACCACTTAAAGTTCAAAGCCGTGAGCAACCTCATTGTTAACTTATAAACTGTTTCATTGGCGACCTCAATATTCACCATCCACATCAGTGACCTTATTGCTCTTTACTGTCTTCTTGTTCACACGCGACCTCAGTGTTTACTGACGACCTCACTTTTCATATCAGACACCATTGTTCATTTACGCCATGAATGGCCTGTGGCCGCACTTGTTCTTCAAGACAAGAAAGAGTTCTGACTGAAACGTTGGCACACAATGGTACAGAATAGCTTTAGGAAAACTAATTTGTTTAAAGTTTTTAAATTTAACCAGGGTTACATATATTAAACTCTTTTTTGTTAATTGCGGGTAAATATTGTTTGTCATACCCAGCCAGACGTTCCTATAAAGGTTTCTGTTTAGTTCGCACATATATCTACATTGCTGGCCTCGCGTGAAGTTTCATAGAACTCACCTGGGCGAACGTTGTATTTTGTGACGGAAGGTAGGACGAAGTCATCGCTGTAAAAGAGAATAGTTTTAAGTTGTTACGAAATTTGAGACAAACATCATCAGCGAAACAAATTTGTTGCTCAGTGTTGTAGTTTTTAACACATTCAATGCTTGTGCACAATAATTCTGTCAGATTGACGTTTAAAACGTTATGAAATTTTAATTTTGCATAGTGTATCTGTAGGCTAACGATTTGTAATAGAGAATCATTACCAGCAAGGCAGATCTATGAACAAGTCAGCTTTTTACACTCACTTGTACCTAATAATATGTAGCTAAGAAGAAATCTCTACTTTCAAGCCGCCCGGTGACCCATCTTTGCACGGAGAGGTGATAAGTTTGTGCAAATTGTTTCAAAACACCGACTTTTCTTTCTAAAGTATGAAAGCAATTATTCAATTGGACCAGCGACGTAATGATTGGTATTAGGTTTTTAACTTCATAGATAGTTGGGTATAAATAAACAAAAAAAACGGCTACCAGATCTGAACTAGTGGATGTGCTTTTTAGTTCAGATATGGTTTGGATACCTCAGCAGAGGACCTGCCACTAGATCTAACGTTGGTGAGAATTGTACAAGACGTCACCTTCACATGATTGTTAGTGGAAAACAACACGTATGTGTAGAAAAATGACGCAGGCGTTTATTCCTTCCTCCCGTTCGTCTTTACCATAATCTGGTCAGATACCTGATTCTGTCCAGCATAGTAGGTGCACTCCGAATGACGTCACACCGAGTGCCAGCAGCACAAGGAACAGGCGTCGATATCGCGCTTGGCTCATCATTGACACTGTAGGTAGCACGGACGTGGTTGTGCTTAAACTATCGCCGTGGTTGCACTTCTCATCACAAACAGACCCCTTTAAGCTATCGCTGTGGTGGTACTTGTCATCACAAACAGGTTCTATTGAACTATTCTTGTGGTTGTTCTTGGCATCAAAACAGACTCTCTTAAGCTAGCACTGTGGTGGTACTTGTCATCACAAACAGACTCCCTGAAACTATCGCTGTGGTCGCAATTGTCATCATAAACAGACTCTCTTACGCTATCACTGTTTTTGTACTTGTCATTACAAACAGGCTGTCTTAAGCTATCGCTGTGGTTGCACTTGTCATCACAAACAGGTTCTCTTACGCTATCGCTGTGGTCGCAATAGTCATCACAAACAGGCTCTCTTACGCTATCACTGTTTTTGTACTTGTCATTACAAACAGGCTGTCTTAAGCTATCGCTCTGGTTGCACTTGTCATCACAAACAGGTTCTCTTACGCTATCGCTGTGGTTGCACTTGTCATCACAAACAGACTCTCTTAAGCTATCGCTGTGGTTGCACTTCTCATCACAAACAGGCTGTCTTACGCTATCGCCGTGGTTGTACTTTTCATCAGAACCGGCCGCTGTGGTTGTGTCTACCAGGACGTACACTCACATGAGGTTGCATTCACAGATACAACAGTTTCTGGACATGCACATGTTCACTTGTAGCCCTTCTGATTTGTATCCGTACGGCCCAACATAGCTTCACAGGATATATATGTATCTACACATATACACATGTCTTTATTTCTCATGTATTGGCTCTTACAAAGAGTAACGATATGAAAAGTCTTCAGACAAGGTACGGGAGCTTGCCCGCGTGCCTCGGCGGTTCGACATAGCTGCTTAGCAACCGGAAGTCCGGGCAGCATTGGCCGGAGACAAGAGAACTGCTACCCTACATACCTGCCTATGGCAGACCAGTCTGCAGGCCTGAGCCACACAGTGCATGTCGGGGAAAGAGAAGGAAGGGCTCCAGGGCATTAGACCGTGGCCAGTCGCCTCCACATGTACAGAATGTTTGTTTGCCATTCCGTCAATTCATATCTCTTATGACCCATTAGCTACTCACTAATGCGGTGGCTAGGAGTTCAAGTCCAGCTCATGCGGATGGTCGTGGGCTCCCCAACTACTTTTGCCCTGTTTCCTCCCACCACAGTACTGGCCGCCGTCGTATACGTGAAATATTCTTGAGTGCAGCCGAAAACGCCAATCAAATATATTCTTTAACAATTGAAATGCTATGTATAACTTTAATGATATTAAATCCAACACTTTGGCGGTGGCGGTGGAAACGGAAGTCTAACTCGTATAATACGTTTGTTTATTTATTTGATAGGTGTTTTATGCCGTAACTCAAGAATATTTCACTTATACGACGACGGCCAGCAGTATGGTGGGAGGAAACCGGGGGAAACCCATGACCATCCGCAGGCTGCTTACAGACCTCCTCACGTACGACCGGAGAGGAAGCCAGCATGAGCTGGACTTGAACTCACAACGACCGCATTGGTCAGAGGCTCCTGAGTCATTACGCTTGCGGTTCACGTGCTAACTACCTCGGCCACGGAGGCCACTCGTTTATAATGTTACGTTCACGTGGCTTGAAGTTAACACTTGACGAATTGCTTAGAAAATGTGATTTAACACTATTTTTTGTCAAATAAACCGTTTTAAACGTTTTTCGCATTAGAAATTGTAAAAGCTAAAACTTTTACAATTTAACTAGTTGTTACAACCACCAATCAATCACCTTTTTAAAATACTGTACGGCATTTCATGTGTTTTATAATTTTAACACTTGGAAAATGTTGACATTTTAACACTCGCTTTAAAGACAAGATAGTAGAAATTTACTATGCATAAATCAGGGATAATTTTTACAATCGCAAATTTCAGTCCCTGAACCGGACACTCGCAGGCCTGATTGTGGCTCTCAGTTTATTGGGGACTTATCAGGATTCTGACGAAAGGCGGTGCTCTGTTGCTTGAACTAAATTTTTTCATGCCACTGGCATGATGGCCCTCGACTGGCAAATGTATTGTTCTTGTCTTCGGCGAAAAACCTTAGTTTTAATAAATAAGTAAATCCCCCCACCCCAAACCCGAAAAAAAACACATAAACACAGAAAAAATCGACACAAACGCAGACCACAACAATGATAGATCTGATCCTACTGTTTGAGAGTCGGTGTTTCTTCCGTTAAGTCCAGTTAATTGGTTTATTTACTAATTCAAAATTAATCACCGACATGTCAGTATAGGGAGCGTGTATTTATTTATTTGATTGGTGTTTCACGCCGTACTCAAGAATATTTCACGGCGGTCAGAATTATGGTGGGTGCAAACCGAGCACAGCCCGCGGGAAACCCACGACCATCCGCAGGCTGCTGGCAGATCTTCCCACGTAAGGCCGGAGAGGAAGCCAGCACAAGCTGGACTTGAACTCACATCGACCGCATTGGTGAGAGGCTCCTGGGTCATTACGCTGCGCTGGCGCGCTAACCAACTGAGCCACGGAGGCCCTCAGGGATCATGTACTGTATCGGACTAAGGAGACTGAAAGCCCGACGTTCAGCAGCAGTAAGGACAATATTTTGACTATTTGTAGGCGATCGGTGAGGATCGGTGAGGAGCGTTCGTTAAATATCGCGTTGTTGGCTATCCATATGGTGTACAAATCTTGTCGTCACTTATTGGAAAGTTCAAAAGTATCTTGCCAAAAGTTCGGTGGTTCATCCTGCAATCCGCTACCCCCCCCCCCCTCCCCCCCCCCCCACACACACACCAATCATTAAAACTGACATCTTATTTCAAAGTCATTTTGTCTTCAAAATTAGTCAGATTTTACACCTAAATTTTTTTGCCTTCAAAACTTGACCTTTCTTTTTAAATGGGTGTAAATTGGCATTCGAACATGCCTTCCTTTATAGTCAACATAGGGCAACAATGAAAGACTCAAACAGCTACTATACACAACATAGATGAAATGATTTAATTATATGATAATGGCATAAACTAATACGACCAGACCTTTTTCTTTTCCTCGTACGTATAAATGATTATGTTTAATCACCTTCATACATTCATTCCACCACCTGTGATTTTGCTGTAAACAGATTTTGTAACTAACACAAGAAATAATCTTTGAATGATTGATTTGACACATCTGTTGTCGGAAATTCACGAAATGTGATTAGCATGGCCTAGAGGGACAACAAATGGTTGCTTTGTGTCTAAGTTCAGGTAGTTAAGTGAAAAGTTTAATCCGTTTTTAATGTTCTAGCCCATGCCATTGTCTTAGAAGATGATCAGACAGAATTTGAAAGGACTTGATTAGTGCATACGTGTAGTTTGGATACGTCCTAAGTCTCTATACATTCGGAGGGTTAGCTCCGTAGGTTGGTTGCTGTGCTGTCTAAAAGATGGATAAAGATTGAGTCGTGTACAAATTTGTTCACATATTGCCGACTGTCACATGTGCACAGAGAGTGTTTTAGGCTTGCCTTTAACTTTATTGAACTGTCTGCAGTTTTCATTTCAGTGAGGTAATTTCCTGCAGCGAACCCGAACGGAGTCACTGCTTCGCTTGGCGGTCAGCACTGAGAAGCTAGAACAAGGAAACATGAATGGTTGGCCCGGTGTCAGTATAATGTGACCGATTGATGGTGTCATCTCTGGTGTCCTCTGCATGATACTTCCGTGGCGACAGTACTTCGGCGGTATGGACTCGCCCTACTACAAGAAGACACAATGTATGTACACCCAGCTAGTGATTCGTCTTCGTCCTATGACAGAAACATTGTTAAGCACAACGTTAAACCTCCCACATACCAACAGAACCACTGACACTGTGAATGTGACCCTCCCACAAAGAGTGCAGTTGACACAACAGCCAAGCTTTATATGCCTATTTTGGTTTGGCCTAATTCGTTCGGCCACTCACCGTAAATAAATCAAGTTTTCTACTTTAGCTGTCCGTGAGTAGGTCCTCCGTGGCCTAATGGTGAGTGTCTTATTGCGTTTACGATCACCCAGGAGTCTCCCATAAATGAAGTCGATTTGAGTTCGAGTCCAGCTTATCCTGGCTTCCTGTCTGCTTGTGCATGGGAAGGTCTTTCAGCAACGTGCGGATGGTCGTGGGTTTCCCCCGGGCTCTGCTCAGTTTCCTACCACCACAGAGCGTGTAGGAGTAATTTTCTTGAGCACGGCGCAAAAACCCCAATAAAATAAGTAAATTTTGTTTGAGAGTTCAGTTTACTCTCTTTATGATGGTTCTAGCCACAGTTTTGTAGGTAATTCAAGTTAGACTCACTGAAATAACAGCGCGTTTTTATTTATAAGTTTTATTTTTTAAATAAAGAGTAACTATTACAATAGAGAATGGCTACGGAAGTTGCGTGTTTGAATCCAGCTCTCACAGTTATGGCTGTATAATAGGGAATGCCTAGGGAAGTTGCGTGTTTGAATCCAGCTCTCACAGTTATGGCTGTATAATAGGGAATGCCTAGGGAAATTGCGTGTTTAAATCCAGCTCTCACAGTTATGGCTGTATAATAGGGAATGCCTAGGGAATTTGCGTGTTTAAATCCAACTCTCACAGTTATGGCTGTATAATAGGGAATGCTAGGGAAGTTGCGTGTTTGAATCCAGCTCTCATTGTTATGGCTGTATAATAGGGAATGCCTAGGGAAATTGCGTGTTTAAATCCAGCTCTCACAGTTATGGCTGTATAATAGGGAATGCCTAGGGAAATTGCGTGTTTAAATCCAGCTCTCACAGTTATGGCTGTATTGTAGGGAAAGCCTAGGGAAGTTCCGCGTTTGAATCCAGCTCTCACAGTTATGGCTGTATAATAGGGAATGCCTAGGGAAATTGCGTATTTAAATCCAGCTCTCACAGTTATGGCTGTATAATAGGGAATGCCTAGGGAAGTTGCGTGTTTAAATCCAGCTCTCACAGTTATGGCTGTATAATAGGAAAGCCTAGGAAAGTTCCGCGTTTGAATCCAGCTCTCACAGTTATGGCTGAGGCTTCAGGCCAGGCGGCTATCAGGTAGATTTTGTCATGAGGCCATTCTTCCAGCTGTGATAATCCCGTCTGTGATCTCCTCGATTGAACGTATTATCTCAGCCTAGGTGTCAGAATTAAAAATTAACAACAGGACAACAGTGTATAAGAGCAAGTAATGCGTTCGTTATCAACAAGTTTCAGTCTACTCCACTGATACTAATCCATGAATCCTGATAAACACTTAATCTCGGACAGGTGTTCGTTTTGTGCCCTGTTTACCACACGCTTTGATGTTGTCAGGTATTAACGTGTTAGAAGGAATTAAACACAAGTTAGCCGCTTTGCTTACAAAGAAATGCGCACTACATGGCAGCTGTTATCCAGTTTAGTTGGCATCATTCAGTGGTACTGAATACAAAGAACTAACAAGCGGTCAGAGAGATTTGTAAAGCCAACACTTGAACGGAGATCAACGGTAAGTCTTGGAGGTCACCAGGCCACAGTACACAGACAGCGGGTCAGTCAGCCAGCTTACCTTTGTTCCTGTCATATCGGACAACAGGATCATATCACAGAGCACTTACTCGGCACATCGAGCTCCTGAATCAAGCCGCTCAATCGTCTCATCGCTCAATTGCCACATCGCTCAATTGCCACGTCGCTCAATTGCCACATCGCTGAATCGTCAAAGCGCTGAATCGTCAAAGCGCTGAATGACCATATCGCTGAATGACCAAAACGCCAGGCGGCTATCAGGTAGATTTTGTCATGAGGCCATTCTTCCAGCTGTGATAATCCCGTCTGTGATCTCCTCGATTGAACGTATTATCTCAGCCTAGGTGTCAGAATTAAAAATTAACAACAGGACAACAGTGTATAAGAGCAAGTAATGCGTTCGTTATCAACAAGTTTCAGTCTACTCCACTGATACTAATCCATGAATCCTGATAAACACTTAATCTCGGACAGGTGTTCGTTTTGTGCCCTGTTTACCACACGCTTTGATGTTGTCAGGTATTAACGTGTTAGAAGGAATTAAACACAAGTTAGCCGCTTTGCTTACAAAGAAATGCGCACTACATGGCAGCTGTTATCCAGTTTAGTTGGCATTCAT